>NC_081342.1:10442592-10571920 GCF_029784015.1 Lycium ferocissimum | reverse complement strand
AAAAAACTAAAAAGAAGAGAAAAATGAAAATTAAATATCACTGAAATTTTTTTTTTTTTTACTTTGGTTTTATGAAACGATGAGTACACAGAGGGGCCTTTGAAATGGGGAGGAAAAGTGGGCATTATAGGAATTAAGGTAGCGGGGTAGAAGAAGATAAGGACAAGAATGCGAAATTAAAAATGTTTGCTGACCATCAGATGACAACGAGTGAATTTTGATAGCTGATGCTAGAAGGAAACTGGGACCCAGCATGACTTCCAATTCAGACTAGCGATATGTGAATATTATTGAGTAGACAATAATGCCCCTTGTTTCCATGATTGACACGTTGCTTATGATCATTTTAATAATTCGTGATAATATTTCAGTTTTATGGAGAACTTGATGTTCATGCCCGTGCGAATAGGTCTAATATGAGCTAACGACAAACATAATATTAAAAGATTTAAATATTTCATTCCGAAAAAATATGTACATGAAATTATTTGATTTCGTTTCATCTCAAAGTTTGCTTCATTAAATCTTTACATTCTACTCATGGCCCTGACCAAAACTTTAGTGGTATAATTTAATAAAGTAACATAACTTATTATTTTTTAATTATAAGAACATTCACTTCTTAAGTTGTAAAGCACTAAGAATCTAACATTTTATCTGCTTTTTACTATTGCTTAATGCTATAAATTTATTAGGTTTGCAAAGATATATATTTGCTTCTTAGATTGAATTGTATTTTATACAACATAATCAAACAGTCATTATACATTATTCTCTCAAGATCAATCATTTCTTATTTACTATCTGCATGTAAATAAAATTAGAAAGTTTCGTACATAATTCAAATGCGTAATTTATCTCGATGATAGCAAATAAAAGTTGTTACATATATAATATTTACTGCTTCTTCTTTCATAATTACAATGATATATTATTAATAAGTACTTTATCATTTATATCAATTTGTGAAAATATTATCGTGTAGTCTCACATCATAAATGTATTTTCTTTAAAAATTTAATTTAAATTCTACTAAAGTTTATGTTATATAGTTACACATCAAATTAATTTTTTGACCATATACTTTTCTTTTATTTCAAAAATTTGTTCTTATTAATGTTAATTGGTTATATAGTTTCTCAAATTGCAATTATTTTATTCATTATTTTGTCACTTTTTAAATAAAAATTCGCAATCTTTTTACTTATATTACTAATAAGTTGATGTTCAAAACACGATTAATATAACACCATAATATCATTTCCGTATCCAAAACTTTATTATATTAATGATTACGAATACAAAGTTTGCAAAAATTTATTAATACTTTTAAAAGAGAAGACTTATTTAAAAGGAAACTATTTTCTCTCTTTGAGACAAAACATTAGCAATATTTAAGCATCATTGATAATTTGAATTTTTAATTCGATTAATTTAAAGGTAAAATATTCTATTGTTAATGTAAGTAGATTGACCTAAACAATACTTATTATTTTTTATCAAATTTTGATTTGGATAATTCTAAAATTAAATCAAATTTACATTAGTTCAAATTATTAAATTAATTTTACATGTTTAAAATGAAACAAAGTAGAAATTTGATTTTCTATTTAAACGAAGAACTACTATTTTTTTAATTTTTATATATTGTTTGCCACTATTTTACTTGGTTTCTTCCGTTGTCTTTTGCACATTTTTTTAAGGAAACGTTTCAACAGAAATTTTATTTGACTAATTTACCTTATTTATTATTTGGATATCCATTTCAATATTATTTTTCTTTTGTTAACATGAATTCCATTTCACATTATTATAGTAAGAATAAAAATGAAAAAGTAATTAAATCTTATCTTATTTTAAAATATAAATATTTTAAGTATATTTATTTTAGTAAACATAACAAAAATAAATGACATGGCTAATAAAAGAACACAATCAGCTAAATAAATAGATTAGATCTGCGCTAATATAAGAAAAGAAAATAATCAGATAGCTTTGCCACTTAACCTTTTCAAGAAAGAATAATATGGGGTTCATGTTTTTACATAATGATTTCACCTCAAGCCCTTACTTCAACATAATTGATGATGATGCTATGAATGAATCCACCATTATCGACTTTAAATTGGTATACTTTAATTACATAGATATTGCTTTTGATTTTTATTGACATGTGTCCACATTCTTTTTTATATTGCTCGATTTTTTAATATGCATTCACTTTTTTTTTTTTGAATGTTGATTTTTTAACATGTGGTCCACTTTTTTTTTATTTTTATTTTTAAAAAATACGAGTTGATAAAGGATTGATTTTACACAACCTCCAAACTCATGCTTCTATAAGTTATAATATAATGTTGAAAAAAGAATAACAATTTTCTAAATTAAAATAATTGAACATAATACTCCCCTTTCAATTTTTGTAAAAGCTTTTTGACTGACAATTTTAATATAAAAAGGAGAATATGTTTAAATCACACGTTAAATAAGCTATATATTTAGTATGACTATAAATCATTTAAAAAAGTAAATTGTTCCCAAATATAGAAAAAAAGTACTTGACACGAACTAATAAGGGAGTTCACATAAATTGAAACGGAGAAAGTATTAGTTTTTTATGAGAAAGAAAGTTTTACCGTCATGCAACCATTGTGAAATGCTTAAGAACGTCAATTTTAAAGTCTTATGAACAAACAAGTATTATTGTATATTTAGGCCATGAGTTTCAGTTTTTTTTTTTTTTTTTATTGTATATTTAGGCCATGAGTTTCAGTCCCCCCCCCCCCGAAATAAACTCTATGCATATCCGAAGTAACTCTAAGAGAAAAATCAAAACGAAAACAAAAAATCGATTAATTATTGAATGTCATATCATGTGTATATTCCCTAAATGAGGGCCAAGGGGAATGAACAACCAATGCGAAGAGATTCTGGTGTGAGGAAAAAACATAAAATATGTTCTGATTTTGTTAACTTAAATGTGTAAAACAAGAAAACGGTCTTTCTTCGTAGAGACACAAGTCATGTTTTTTACAAATATTCTAATTACTCAATTAGCAGATATTATTATCAATCTGTAGTACTAAAAATATCACCAAAACACTATTCTTAATTTCTTATACTTGTCTTATAACTTACTATTACCGGTGTCTTCAACTTTTGTACCCAACTAAAATGATTTCGCAAGATAAATTATACTCCCTATGTTCCAATTTATATCATATAATTCAGATTTCGAGAGTCAAATAGTTTAATTTTAATTGTAAATTTATCGTTCCTCAAGTTTTTTTTAAATAAAATTTACATATTTAAAAATTATTAAAAGACGTATAACAAATACAATGTTTAATAATTCAAAACATTAAAAAGATATATGAAAAATTACATAAAAAAAAATTATTTCAACCTCGAGATCCGAAGATGTCATAAATCTAACGGAGGAGCAGCATTTGGTTTTCCTCCATCTCAAGGACATCGCATGAGGATTATGAGAAAGTTGTTTTGTATTTCTCTTAATATCTTTTATTCTCAGCAGTTTTACATTCAAAAGTGTGGGCTTATTTATGTCTTTTCATTCTCATTCTCTTTCTAGAACTTTTTCATATCTCCTTAAATTTCATCTAAAACTTATGAGGCTAATGAAATGGAAGGTTCAAGCTCTTTTCCGGACCAAAGACTTGATCTTAAGCTTCAGCGTTTATTGTAAATTTTGGATTAGGTTTTTGAAAATTTATCTTCAAATATCTGGTCATAGATTTTGAATCATATTTTGAAAATTTGTCTTCGAACAATTTCAAGTTCTAAAAGTGGTCTAGCTCAGTTTTTGATTTTTTGGGACTTCTACTCACAAAACTTCAAATTTTTTTGTAAGAAAATGTATGTTAAAACACAACTTCCAAGCTTCAAGTTTCAACTTCAAAATCTATAGACTTTTTCAAATTATGAAAAGAAAGAAAAAGCAAAACTCCCCTCCTCTTGCTTTAGCTTGTATGTGCAACAGAGAGGACAAGAAAACCAAATACAGAAGACTTCCTTTCATTTTCTTGAGTTGAATTTAATATTGATGAAGGAAGTAAAATATTCCATTTTTTCTCTCAAACAGTTAGTTTATTTTCTCTTCCTTTCTAGTTGAGTTGTTCCCGTTGAAAATAAAAGTGATAGAATAGCTTAAAGAAATAATGGATTGGATTTACGGTTTATTATAGATTATAAACGGTTATACGTATAATATACACGAATTATACATATATTATTATATTCGCTATTATTTTTAATTTAAGCAATTTTTTAGATTAATTCTTCCAGCTACTATTATTATAAACGAGGAAGCTCAGGAAAAAAAAAACTAAAAGAATACTTTTTTGGTAGAAACTTAACCGGACGACCCGCATTTTGCACCAAATCAAAAAACACCGACATATGTCTTCAAATGCATATTATTAATCATAGTTCATTAATACATATTTTTTCCTTAATTTATAACTTATTTATTAGTAAATTAGTATATAAACATTGAGCGCGGATAAATTTTTATAGACTTGTCGAGAACTTACAAAATTTTTACCTAAGCCAGGCAATATTTTAAATAAATTCCACGTCTAGAAAAAACATACCACGGTTTCACACTAACGAAAACAGTTTATTTTTTAAATTGTTTTTTTTTTAGGGAACACGAAGTAATTATGATGCCTCTTGTCAAGTAGCTTTCCTTGAACTTTCACTACAGGTTTCAATTTCCATGTGAAAGGTGTGTTAATTTTGAACTCATGGATACTGATTAATGGAAATGCAACCCCACTATTTCACGCTGATGCCCGGCTTAAAAAAATCTTCATAACTTACGCGGTTTTGGTTCTGCTTGACGCGTAAACTCTTTTTTATACTTAAGCCAAGTTTGGTGATTGTAAAAAGTTGTAATTTTTTGTGATACTTGAGCAAAATTACTGCCTACTCCCTCCGTCCTAATTTAAGTTTCTTTTTTTTTTTTTAGAAAATAACACCGTATACCAATTATGCATAAAATATTTACCCGTTTTAGTCCATCATTTTTTTATTACCCGCTATGTTTCACTTTTCACCCTTTTTGTTTTTTTCCTTCCTCCTTCATCTCCAAAGCGAGCTACCGGCTCCTCCACCATTTGTATAACCTATAAACAACCCTCATACATTATGATAAACCCCTCTCATGTATAACCACCTCGTATAAATTTTTGTATAATATCAGATACTAGTTTTATACATTATTATACACTTCTATACAAGGTTTATACATTGTACCCGAGATAAAATTGTATATTATTGTATAATGTTGTATACCGACAAAAAAAGTGTCAATACGGTGTAATTTAAAAATATGGCTACACAAATATAATTTTGTATCTCGGATTGTACATTCAAATTTCCTCTTTTTTTGTTGTCCGTTCTTAAAAAATGTTTGTTTATATTAAGTAAGTTAACGATCCAAATATAATACGATGCTTATATATAATCATAAGATTCAAAGGAGATTTTTGGTATAATATACACATATTTAATTTAAGACTACAAAAATTTAAAAATCTCTTAATTTTTAAACCTCGTGTCTAGTCAAATCAACAAGACACTTAAATTGAGACGAGGGATTTTTAGGCAAGAGCCTCCATCCTCTTAACTCCTTCCACTTCTCCAAGAGAGAGGAACTACAGCTTGACCTTCGGAGAAGAAGCTAAGTTTTGTGGGTTCCCAGAAGTGATAGCTAGACTAATCACATGAGCCCTCCCAAACTTGGAACTGACATTTAATCGGAAAACAACATCAGGTTCCGGCTACCAATTGATTAAAAAGTATAGTCTAACGACTTTAGTGCAATACAGTAAAATTCAAGTGCCACCCATCATCGAACATTTTTTTTTTTGTCCTAGATCTATTTGATCTACCGAAGTCATAGGTTCAATCCGCCCACCAAGCCAACTTCGACGCCTTAAAGCATATGTTACTTAGAACACGTTCAAAGTATGTCTGTTTTTCATTATATTGTGATGTCAATTATTTTATTTTCCTCTTGTGAAGATGAGAAGATATTCAAGCCAATTCCTACTCAAAAGCAGAAAGAAATAAAAGGAAGCTTTTTTATTTGTTGGTTTTCGAGTGTTATTGGGATTTAGATCATTTCTAGGAAAGGATTAGACCTAATAGTATAAATACATGTTAGCTAGGATTTATTAAGTAGGACGAACATAGAACCCAGAGTATTCAATCTCGCAACTCACTTTCTCCTTGATATTAATAAAAGTGCCGGCCGTTCTCCGTGGACTAGGATTACATCGATCCGAACCACATTAATTACTGTGTTTTTATCGTTTCCTCGCTAACAATTAGTATCAGAATCCTACAGGCCGTGAGATCTAGGAGACAAGGAGACTATGGCATCTATGAAGTTTGAGGTAGCGAATTTTGATGGGCGAAGTAATAACTTCAGCATCTGGAAGATCAAGATCATGACATTGTTACGGAGGGAAGGATCAGTCTATGCTCTGGACGACTTGTATCCCGGAAATACGAAAGATGAGAAGCAGAAGATTGAGATGGATGCGTTTAGCGCAATTCAATTATCTTTATCAGACAGCGTATTATGTGAAGTCAGTACCGAGAAAATAGCTGCGAGTTTGTGGAAGAAACTTGAAGATCTCTACCAGAAGAAATCAGTAACAACTAGAATGTTGTTAAGGTAGCGTTTACACACCTTCAAGATAAAGACAGGTACAACTTTACAGGATCATCTTGATGCTTTTAATAAATTGGCTATGGATCTTACTCATGCTGATATTAAAGTGAGAGATGAAGAACTAACGTGCACTCTACTGTTTTCATTATCACTAGCGTACAAAGACGTAATTAATTCAATGATGTACAGTAAGAAGGTGGTCACATTGCAGATGGTAAGACATGCATTGAATTCAGATAAATTGAGAAACCATATCAACAATGGTAAGAAAGAGGACTATGGTGAGGGTTTGACGGTTAGAGGTCGCTCGAGCCAAAGAGGGAGAGGCAAATAAGTAGCTAGGTCAAAGTCTAGGAAAAGGGTGAGTAGGAAGGATGCTGAATGTTGGGGTTGTCATCAAAAGGGTCACTTTGAGAGGGATTGCCCGAATAAGAAAATTGATAAAACAACAACCAGTGCATCTACGGTTCAGGTAGTTCAGACATCTGGAGAAGATTATGTGCTAACTGCTTCAACAGATGACATTTAGACACACAAATGGATTTTAGATTTAGCTTGTACCTTTCATATGTGCTTCCGAAAAGATTGGTTTACTAGCTACGAACGCGAAAGAGCGGGATCCGTACTTATGGGTAACGATGAACAAGTATGTGAAATAAAGCAGCTCTTGATCGGCCTCGTATATGGTGTCATGACGACACCATAAGAACATTGTCTAATGTTCGACATGTTCGATATGAAAAAAGAAAGGTGAGAAGATTAGTACGATCTCTCTTTATCAGGTACTCTTGATAAGCTCAAATATAAGCATGCGGGTAAAGGTGGAATTTGCAAGGTGACCAAGGGTTCTCTGGGTCAAGGACAAAGCCGGAGGGTGGTCTTTATGTACTTATGGGCGAACCATTCTAGGTACGCGAATGCATTGCAACCTCGTATTTAAAACGTGTTTGGATCGACGATGACAAAGCTAAGATATGGCATATGAGATTAGGTCGCATGAGCGAGAAGAGGTTGGCGGAGCTTTTGAAACCGAAACCTTTTGAAAGGTATAGAAGATTAGTACACTTGATTTTTGTGAGCATTGTGTCCTTGGAAAGCGAATTAAACGGGTACTCTAATGTTTTAGCACGGGCAAGCACAAAACCGAAGCTCAAGAGTACTTGACTACATTTATTCAGATTTATAGGTCCGTCTCGGGTTCTATCCAAGGGTGGAAAGAGGTATCTTAATCTGAATCATGAATTCTTTCATGTATTCATTGATGATTTTTCACGCAAGGTTTGGGTATACTTCTTAAAGACTAAAAGTGATGTCTTTGAGAATTTCAAAAACTGAAAGACATTAATTGAAAATCAGTGTTACACACTGTAGTTTTGTATGTTGAGATTCGAGTTACCCTTCAGGAGGTATATGAGATTAGATGCGTTTATCTTATGTTTATGAGAGTTTAGGTTTATATGATAAGCTACGGAAGGATTGGAGGACAAGTGAATCAAGGAAATTAAGTCTGTTGGATTTTGGAGGAAATAGGAAGGGTAATTTTGGCCCTACTTGAGGAAGGAATATCTTATGCTATACGAGGAGTTTTGAAGTGAAATAAAAGCCTAGATTGAAGTTCGGGAAGTCTAGTTTCCAACGCAATAAACCGTTTGTCGATCTGACATCGGAATAGAGAATTATGAGCATTTTAAGACAGGCGCCGGAGGAATATCGGGGATTAAAAGCTCTAGATTGAAGTTCCTGGGAAGTCTAGTTTCGCGCGAACGCGTAGAGGAGACAGGGGACAACTCAGCGCGAACACGCCCCATGGTGGCGCGAACGCTCTGAGGAAATTTTAGGTCGGTTGAGGCAGAATCTGGAACGTTATAAAAGGGGGCTTACCCCTCATTTTTCATTCCAAACACCCCAAAACTCTCTCAATATTCTGGAAATTTCTCTCAACTTCCATACACCAAATTTTAGCCCAAATCAAGTTTAATCTCCGGATTCGAGTTCGGACAGAGTATAGTTGCGGTTATAAAATCGTATTGCGGTGAATCTTGGCTGGAGTTCAAGGCGAATATTGAAGGTATCGCGGTTCTAGCGGGAGTAAGGTATGAATCTTCCTTTATTAGTATTGATTTAGGTTTAATTATGGAGATAAAGTTATTAAATAGTCATATAACGAATTTATTGGTTGAAAAATTGGAGAAACATCGTGTGGGATGTTTTATGGAGTATTTTGGTATTGAGGATGATGTTGTTGATGTTGTTGGTATTGTTTGGGAGTTGTTTTGGTATTTGGAGGAAGTGGATAATATAGGGGAGATGCTGCCCAAATTTTCGTAACCCAAATTAGTCTTCAATAATTAGTGCTTATAAGTTGATGGAAATATGATGAAAGTATGATTAAAGATGTATTTCTCGATATATAGGTTTGGGTGAAGGGAAAGCATCGGAGTAAGGGATTCTTTAAGTGGTGGCTTGACGGATAAGGTATGTAAGGTGTTCGTTTCTCTCTTTCTTTGGCACGAATCTAACTAGAACATGAACATGAGCGTTCCATAGCAAATTCACTCCATTCCTATGCTATGTATTTCAAATCTTAATGCCTCAATTACTTGATTGATTCTTGGCATATTATCATGTTTATCATCGTTAAGTTATTTCTTTGGATTCGAGACGAATTCCATAATTTATTCGGAGGTCACCGACCTTATGTCACTCAGACTGAGTAGTGGCTTTTATTGGGCTCTCATGCATGCTATTTACATTATGTATATGTACATATGATATTTATGGATCGGGCCGTACGTTCCTCGGCACTAACATATGATATTTGTGGATCGGGTCGTACGTTCCTCGACACTAACATATAATATATTTATGGATCGGGCCGTAAGTTCCTCGGCACTAACATGTGATATATATGGATCGGACCGTACGTTCCTCGACACTAACATTTATGGATCGGGTTGCACGTTCCGCAACACTAACACTTATATATATATATATATATATGTGTGTGTGTGTGTGTGTGTGTGTGTGTGTGTGTGTGTGTGTGTGTGTGTGTGCGCGCGCGCGCGCGCGTACGTACTTACATATGATTTTTAAGATTCATGCATTACATATTGTACGTTCTCATATGACATGTTACCTCTACTCTCTTTATATTTCGGTCCTACTTATGTTATTGCTTCCAGCCTTACATACTCAATACTTTTACTCGTACTGACGTAGCCTTGCACGGGACACTGCATTTCGTGTTGTAGGCTCTGACAGAGTTATTGGAGAGCAACCGTAGTAGGACTCCCAGCTTTTACGGTGTCGGCTTAAGTGCCACTACTCCGGACTTGCTATCTTTTGGTACTTTTTCTTTAGTGTAATACGTGTTCATATGTACACTCTTAGAGCTCATAGACATTGTGGGTTATGTAAATTACGTATGGTCATGTTGGCCTTGTTTCGGTCTGTGATACTTTCCTGCTAGCCTTGTCGGCTTTACGATACTCGGGATGTTGTAGCGACCTTGTCGGTTCGCATATGTATATATGTGTTGGATTATCGTATATTTCTATGTTGGGCCTTTTCTGCGTGCAGGTATTCCTTGAGTTTTGGCTTAGAATGTTCAAAGTAACTATTAAGTCAGGTGGGTCCCGGTCTACGGGTCGGAGCCCGTCATACTCCTCGTCGGGGTGTGAGAATCAGTGTGACAGAAAGATTAAGTGTCTTTGAATAGATAACGGCTTGGAGTTTTGCAATGAAAAGTTTGACAATTTCTGCAAGATTTATGGTGTATTGAGATATAGAATTGTTAGGCATACATCACAACAGAATGGAGTAGTTGAAACGATGAACCACACTCTTCTTGAGAAAGCACGATCTATGCTCTTTAATGCCAAGTTGCCTAAGAAGTTACGGCGGAAGCAGTAAATACTGCTTGTTATGTTTTTAATCGTTCTCCAGCATCGGCGATTGACTTCAAAACTCCAAATGAGGTATGGTCAGGTAAAACGTCTGATTACTTGTACTTAAGAATCTTTGGATGTCCCGCATGTTATCATATAAGTGATGGAAAACTAAAACCTAGAGCTCGAAAAGGTTTATTTATGTGATATGCTGAAGGGGTAAAATGATATAGATTAGATCCTCTTAAATTTGTAATCAATAGAGATATTACTTTTGATGAGGCCTTTATGCTTGATCCTGAAAAGACTTCTATTGAGTTTGCAGGACAAAAAGTTCTTACAATAGAAATGGCGAAGGAAATTGTGAAACTCACCGAGCAGGAGGATCAAGTGACTCAGGTGGAGTCAGATAATGAAAAAGCTCACACAGTAGTACCTAAAGGTGAACAAGCCTAATCCAAAATATTATCCTCAGCCTTAGCAAGCTAATCTTGTGGCCTATGCATTAGCTACTGCCGAGGAGGAAATAAAGGATCTGGAACCCTCAAGCTATACAAAAGCTACTATGTGTGGTGAAGCTGATCAATGGCATTTAGCCATGACCAAAGAGACGAGTGTCTGCACAAGAACCAGACATGGGATTTGGTTAGTCTACCAAAGGGGAAAAGAACTGTTGGTTGCAAATGGGTCTTCAGAAAAAAAGATGGCATTCCGGGTGTAGAAGATGCTAGATACAAAACGAGATTAGTTGCTAAGGGCTTTTGTCAGAAGGAGGGAATCGACTACAATGAGATTTTCTCACCAGTCGTGAAGCATAGCTCAATTCGTTTGTTACTAGCTTTGGTTGCCCATTATGACGTGAAGCTTTATCTACTTGATGTCAAGAATGCATTCTTACATAGTGAACTTGAAGAGGTGATCTTCATGAATCAGCCCGAGGGTTTCCTTATTGAAGGAAAAGAAGACCAGGTTTGTCAATTGAAGAAATCTTTGTATGGTTTGAAACAGTTACCACGATAGTGGTACAAGAGATTTTATGCGTTCATGATTACTAAAGGTTTCTCGAGAAATGCATTTGATAGCTGCGTGTATCACATGACGGTATCTGGTAATTCAAATATTTATTTACTATTATATGTTGATGATATGCTTATTGCTGCTAATAGTATGACAGGGATAAATGATTTGAAGAAACTGCTAAGTAAGGAGTTTGACATGAAAGATTTAGGTGAAGCTAATAAAATCCTGGGAATGGAGATTCACAGGAAGAACGGTGAGGTACATCTCTCATAGAAAAAGTATATTGAGAAGGTAGTTCAGAGGTATGGAATGAATAAATGTAAACCCGTTACTTTATCGTTAGCACAACATTTCAGACTTTCTTCTTTGATGGCACCGCAATCAAAGGAAAAGGTGGAGTACATGTCAAAAGTTCCTTATTGTAGTGCAGTTGGTAGCATTATGTATGTTATGGTTTGTACTCGGCCAGATATTGCTCAAGCAGTGAGTGTGGTAAGTCGATTCATGTCTAAACCGGGTAAGAAACATTGGGAAGCAATTAAGTGGATATTGAAATATCTTAAAGGTTCTTCGAATGTTGGTCTAACTTTTTGTAGGATGAGAAATGAAGGCTTCTCGGTCCTAGGTTATGTGGATTCTGATTTTGCAGGTGATCTTGATAAAAAGAGATCAACAACGGGCTATATCTTTACTCTAACAAGTAGTGCCGTAAGTTGGAAGGCAACTCTCCAGTCTATAGTTGCTTTGTCCACAATAGAAGCTGAATATATGGCAGCAGGAGAAGCAGTAAAGGAGGCTATATGGTTGAAAGGTTTGGTGTCAGAATTGAGTAGGTTTCACATGAACCAACTCTAAAATGTGATAGCCAGAGTGCTATTCACTTGATAAAAAATCAGAGATTTCGTGATCTCACCAAACACATTGATATTAGATTCCATTTTATTCGTGATGTTGTTGAACAAGGCACAATTAAGGTCTTGAAGGTTGGCGCAAAGGACAACGCAGCGGATATGTTGACCAAGGTGGTTCCTCTTGTCAAGTTCAGTCATTGTATGAATTTGGCAGGAGTTCGCATCAACTAATGCATCAGGATGGACAACGGCAGGGAAAGGTAGAGCTACTAGTATGTACAAGGTTTCGGTTAGTGTATCTTGTTTCCTACACGGAGTTAGCTCACGTAGGCTTAGAGACATTGCACTGAATGACGTTCATATGGAAGCTCGAAATTCATCTCAAGGTGAAGATTGTGAAGTTGAGAAGATATTCAAGCCAATTCCTACTCAAAAGCGGAAAGAAATAAAAGGAAACTTTTTTCTTTGTTGGTTTTTGAGTGTTATTAAGATTTAGATCCTTTCTAGCAAAGGATTAGACCTAATAGTATAAATACATGCTAGCTAGGATTTATTAAGTAGGATAGTACATAGAACCTAAGAGTATTCAATCTTGTAACTTACTTTCTCCCTTGATATTAATAAAAGTGCCGGCCATTCTCCGTGGACTAGGATCACATCGATCCGAATCACATTAATTATTGTATTTTTATCGTTTCCGTGCTAACACTTCTAAGTAACCAAAAAGTTCAAATTGGTCTAATTCCGTCGTATAGAAAAAATTTCCGCATTCAAAACCGACGTTAGGCCTGAATATTCTTTCTGCCACGCATATGAACTGTCTAGTGGATAATTCATAGCACATAAGAACTAGACGACTCTTTCGTGTCCATTTAAGCTTGGCAAAAAACGCTTTCAATCGGCATATTTTTACATACATCAGGTGTTCAAACGTTCACACTTTTACTTGAAGTAAATAAAAATTTAACAAGCTAAAGGGCTATATTCTGCCAATTTTTTATTTACTTATTATTTATATCATTGAAGTGCCCCATACTTTAATTTCGGAATCATTTTAGCGAAAGTGAAATCTAAATGCGAGTATCTTTTTCTTGTTTTACCATAAATCCTTTAACATGTTTCATTCAGCTTTTGTCTTTCACGCTAAAATCAAACCAATTAGAAATATCATCATCAATTATATGAATGAGGTGGTTGAATTGGATGTGTATAATAAAGTTATTGATGCTGATGGATGAAAACACCATAAGTTATTAGTACTAATTGAGAAGACTGATTTGGCGTCTTATTTATAAGTTGACGGTAGAAGCAGAGTCCACCACAGCACGCATAATTGAGTATGGCACAGCACATGAACACAAACAAATGGAACAATCAATCATAATCTTCACAAGTCACAACTCATAACCAATGAACCAAAGAGGGAATATTAAAGTGTACATTCCATGATTTCAAAGAGTATGTTTCCTTTGCATTTATTGTAGTAGTTAGGATATTTTGAAGATACTTCCTCCATTTCATTTCAATTCTTTCATAGTTTTCTAACAACAAGTGTTTTGAAATAATTAATTTTTAGTAACGTGACATTTGAAATGAAACGGAGGAAATAACAAAATTTTCATTAAGAATGATCATTAAGCATGTCACAATGTAGCATGTCCTCAACAAGTGTCTATACTTTGGGTTGCTCTACATGGGAGGTTGAGGACCAAAGATTTGTTACACAAACAGGGCCTAACAGTGAGCACTACATGTGTATTATGTAATGCTTGTGACGAAACAGCTGGACACTTATTCTTTGATTGTGTGTATATGTCAAGGAGGTTTGGCATCAGATTCTGGTGTGGATGAAATGGAGGAAAACCATAGAGGATTGGGACCAAGAATGGCAATGGGTGGTGTAGAAATCTAAGGGTAGAAATGCTAAAAGTTGTCTACTCAAAGCTGGATTTGCTGCTATGGTGTATGACATATGGACTGAAAGGAACGAGAGAGTATTCCAGAACAGGAGCAGAAGCACAACAGTTCTTTTGCATTCATTGAAGACTAACCTCTGCATTCGAGGTCAAATAGAGCTATGACTGAGTACTTGAGTAATTTGTAGTAACTTAGTTTTTTTGGTTACTAGGAGCTAAGGATCACTAGTAGTTAGGTGAGTAGGTCTTTGATGTAATCTCTGAGAGGGGTGCAGTTGGTTACGTGCCCCTAGGTTTGTATTTCTTATTTGGTGATCAATGAAAATCATTCTAATTGCCATTTTTTTTAATCTAAACTAAACTCACTCTAAATTTAATGACGTGAAAAATTGAATATGGCTATATTTTTTTTTTAGTGAGAATCGAACCCAGACCTAATATATGGAAATTTTCCACCAATATCACTAAACGACATATAGGCCTGGCTGGTGATCCCACTAGCTAGACCTAATTTAATTAGTGAGATTATGTACTCCATTATTTTGTATCTGAGAAATGACACATACATCACTAATTTATTTGGAGATGTTTTGCTAGCTTTGCTTTGCGTGACCACAAGCATAGCTACCCAAATGGTAGCTTTATCAATCACCACTTGAGGATCAGTTTGGATTTTTGCATGTCAGCATAGCCTCTTCTAATATTTTTGGCCCATCTCTATTTGGCTCTGGAGAAGCTTAATGGAATAGGGCCTAACACTTATTTGTACATTTCAAGTAATAACCGCAAAAGGAAGAAACAAGGGTGGAGTTAGCTTTAAACTACGATTAAACCTTTGGGGCATTAAAAAGTACATTCAATATATATAAATTAATCTATCTAGAACTTAATAAACAAAAAGGATTGTAATTTCAAACCCATATATAAATTAAAACAAGTCCATAAATTAAGTAGATACATAAATTTTGTAATGCGATTAAACCTTTGGGCCATTAATTCAAAAGATTGGAGTACTAATTAGTAGACTCAAAATTAAAAGATAATATTCGATATTACTAAACCATATTGCAATTCATAAACAACAAGAAAGATCCATAAGCCATAACTCCTCTTTCATTTAGAGTAACTACATGGCACCCCCCATCCTCCACCACTTCCAACGAAAAAAGAACAAACAAGTAAGGAACCTCCTAGATAAGTTTGACTTGAAACCATAAGGAGAAAGCAAAAGAAATAAAATAAAAAAGTAGAATTTTTTCCAACTTGGAAGTCTTTTTTTTTTTTTTTTTTCCTTTTTGTTAATGTGCTATAATCATGGAGCTCCCGTTTCAACTTCTATTCCATCATGTCTCATACTTGATTGTGTCTTCCATGTCCGTAAATGAATCTTGCATTCCCTTCTGTGTAAACATGAGTCTCATTGTTCAATCTGCCATTGTTCAAAGATTCGTCTTAGTAACAATCATCGAGAAAGTCGCAAAAAGAACTAATAAAAGAAGTAATTTTAAGTTGTATACACCTATATGACGAGTTACATGTTGTTGTTGTAGGAGTAAGTTAAGTTAAAATAATAGTGTAAAAAATCAATGCACAAACAAAAACTTTAAAGTAATTAAATTGTCATGAATGTATAACAATTGAAGTATTAAACAAATAACTAATAAATTGGACATGTTCCTTACGATTTTCGAACAGCTTTACTCAATGTAGAGGCTGAAGTGAATGTTTTGCCATCAAGATATCTATTCTCTCCCTTGATCCTCTGCTTGATTCTCTGGTCTAATTCATCAACACTTGTAACAAATGGAGTATCTGATGCCTATATCATTTAATTTTACATATAATTTGATTAGCCCTATACTAGACAAATTATGATGAAAATTTGGTAGGAAATTTTGAACTTTTTTTGAAAAGTAATGATATACCATCACCCATCCCCAAGTGTCAGCATAGGAAGGAATATGAGCTGAATATGGCACCACATCTGTAAGACAAAATAATTACCAAATCTTATCATTTGAGATATCAAGTTTTCAAGAATGAATTATTACAATGCTATTAACAGAAAATTGAATTTATTTTTCAGTCAAGGAACTTACATTTGAAAACTTGTTTCAGAGTATTGAAAATGCAGGAAAAGACTTCTGTGTGGCTGAAAATTCCTGCTGGTCCTGCCTGTTAAGTGTTCACAATATTTAAGTATCAATTAGTATTATTGAGTACTAAACAAATTTTTGGGGTTCTATTTTTGCAGTAACACCACATATATGTATGCTAATTAACGATACTTGAAAAAATTACTTTTCGACGAAATTTAAGACAGGAGCATGATCATAATATACCTGAGTGACAAAGATGCCACCTTGATTAAGTTTAGGTTTAACAATGAATTCATAATAGGATTTTGTATAAAGTTGGTAACATGGTCCTCCTTCAATAGGATCAGCTAAATCTCCTACAATAATATCGTAATGCTCCTCCCTCCTTTCCAGCTCAGCCCTGCAAAGACACAACATTTTTGTTAATCAAGATTCATTAGTTATCACCAAAAAAAATGAAAATGTAAGGGCAAATTCAACAAGTTCATAAGGTTAGGGGATTGAACCTGGCATCATTGATGATAAGCTCAAGTCTAGGATCAGAGAAAGCTTCTTTGTTAACCTCCAAGTATGACTTGCAAAAATCCACCACCTCCTGCAACAAATTTTAGACTTTAAGTATTATTTATTATGAATAAACATATGTACACATAATCAAATATAATTGGAACTTCACCTTTAATCAACTTAGGTGTAAGGGAAAAAAAGAGGAAAAATAAAAGGGAATAATACATAACAGACTTACCTCATCAATGTCACACATTACAACTTTGTCCACTGTCTTGTGCCTTAATAATTCTCTGGCAGTTGAACCTTCACCTCCTCCCATAATGAATATGTTTCTAGGACTGAAATTTGCAGTGCATATAGTTTTGTAAATTATCAAATGCTGAAGAACTTTATGTTAATACAGAGTCATAATGATTAATAAAAATGAGCATTAATTAGTGGGGAGTTAAGAAAAGCTATACTTGGAATGATGAAGCAGAGGTGGATGGACAAGACATTCATGGTAGATAAATTCATCTATCTCTGCACTTTGAAGCTTCCCATCGATGACTAAAGCCTGTTTATAAGTCAAAATATTCTTTTTAATACTCTGAAATAGAAAATAACAAGTTAATCAAATGATATGACAGTTTTTTTCTTCCTTTTTCCCCCTTTTCTGTTTTTGATGACTTTTTTCTTGCAATCTTTTTCGATAACGGAAAATAATGTACTAATTACCTTTCCAAAGGGCTTTGTATCCAAGAGTTGAATGTCTTGATATTGAGTAGCACCAGTGTGCAAAATGCTGCACAAAAGAAAAGATATCACAAGATCAAAACACTTTTAATTTTCTCTGTCTCAATTGATATGACACATTTTCCTTTTTAGTGTATTTGAAAGAAAAAAAAGGTTATAATTTTATATTTAAAATTTTCATTTTATTCTTAATGAGAATAATATATAATGACAAAATAAATGAAGCTTGTTTCAGACCATGAACTTTATAGTATTTAGTCAAATAATATTATATAAATTAAAATTAACAACTCAATGTCCAAAAAGTAATATCCTAGTTCGGCATACAGAACGAATTATACATTGCCTCGACCTACTAAAAGTTAAAAAGAGAGCTTTTCGGAAAAGGAAGAATAATTTCCATATATTCAGCAGTTAAATATCCACGAACTAAAAAAGATATCTAGAGGTGTTTTCCCAATAAGTTAAAAAAAAAAAAAAAAAAGGGCAATTTCCAGGATTGTCCTTCGCTGGGGTGTTCTTTAATTTTTACCCCTCAAAACGATGGTCTTTAAATTTTGTCCTTGAAGCAGAATTTTTGCCTGTGCCCATGCAAATTCTGCCTTGCAATTTTTTTTTTCTGAGTTAGGGTTCGAACCCACAACTTCGGGGTGTTAGGCGAAGGGCAAAACTTAAAGACCACCAATTTGAAGGACAAAAATTAAAGATGACCCCAAATGAAGGGCAATCCGCGCAATAAAAAGAAAAAAAAAATTCAATTCCCTCTGTTCCAATTTAAAATAAGAATTTTAAGTTAAATTTTACTTTAAGGGAGTAATTCATAATAATTTTAATATCGTAACCTGAAAAATATTAAATTGCACTAGCAGTATAGTACGTATTAAATCCTACTATTATTAGTATCAAGAAGTTACCTATTGAGAGCAAAGCACCATCTCAAGTCATTATCAATCTCTTCTTCATACCAACAACTCTTTCTTGGACCTCCAACTGCATTGTTCAAGCCATTATTCCCATTGCTAAATCCATTAGAGCAATCTGATATTTCACCCATTTTTTTTAAACACTTGAAAATTGAAGGATAGAAGAGAAAAGGAGACAAATAAGAAAGTTAAGGATGAAAAAAAATGGAAGGGTAAGAGGAGATTATAAAGAGCAAAAAGAAGAGGACAGAGTATCATCGTAATCATTTAGGTTGAGTTGGGATAACTATTGAAGTAAGGTTGCATAAAATCCTCATGGATTTTCGAGACACAGATTCCAAAAAAGAAAAAAAAAATCTAATGGAATATGGACAAAATGAAAGAACATTGTAAGTGAGAATTCTGAGGTTGATTTCCTCGCGTGCGTCCTCTAGGTTGCCAAATGGATTACAGTAAGTGGATGCATATTTAGAATAAAATAATAGTCCACTACTTTTCCTTTGTTATGGGGCTCTAGTTAATTCTTGGTCTGTATTAATAACTTTGTAACTAATGTGAAGAAAAAGAAAGAGAGAAAAAAAAAAAAGTGAAGCACAAACCATGATAAAGCATACGTGAGATGCTTCATGTTGCGTGTATGAAAATTATACGTCTTGATGTGACTATATTAATAAAGGCGGGAAAAACAAGTGAAGCACAAACCATGATAAAGCATACGTGAGATGCTTCATGTTGCGTGTATTGAAAACTATACGTCTTGATGTGACTATATTAATAAAGGCGGGTTCAAGCTTTAAATTTAATGAGTTAAATTTTCCATTGTACTATTAAAATCATATTCAGATTTAATATTCGTTAAGATTTTGGTAAATTCAGTACTCGTGTTAAAACTCCTGGTTCAGATGAATCCATAGCAAAGAGGCTGTATTCGCCTCCGTATACTAATGCGACTATTAATGGTAGCTTATATGTCTAAACGTAAATATATTTTGTTGCTACTGGGAAAAAGTATAACGCTATCGAATTAACAAAAGATGTGTAATAATGATATGTTGGAGCAGTGATGCAACGATAAGATATAAAACATGATGGTAGAAAAATGATTATCTAAGCTAGCTCAGCATAAGCGAGTAATTGAACGACTAATTTGTACGTCACATATCTTATGGTATCACTTTCGTGAGAAGAATATACTAATCGATAAAAGCTTATATAATGTAATTAACAAAACTTGTACTAACAAATTTTGGCGAGACGAAGACATGATGATGTCAAAGCACTAACAAACAAAACAACCAAAGAAGAAAAGGATAAAAGAAGATGATTGAACACATAGGTGTAGTGGCGACAAATACCGAAAATTAGGGTTTATTTAATTTTATTATCTCAAAAATTTAAGTGAAACAAATTACTTTCAGAAAACCTGTGCAAAAAAATCTTGGCGTGCCGTGAGAAACATCATTCATATTTGTTCAGTTGCTCAAAAGATGATAAATGGCGTGCTAAGCCAGACGCAGTCATCATCACCATCACTCCTTCACCAAAACCTAATCCAAACTCCTCTTCCAACAAACAACTAATAGCAATTTAAAAAATATTTACGAAACCAAATCACTTATAGAATTAGTATACGTAGATCTCTATGATAAGCATTAATGAATATTAGTAATTAATTTGCTATCATCCCGGGCGCTGCTAGAATATAGCTCGTGGGTTCGACCGAACCTAGGAACTTTAGTCCAAAGTCCGGCGGAGCCACATGGGTGCAACTTGCAAGGGTGTTCGGATCCTTCGGAGAAAAATTACACTGTACATACAAGGTTAAATTATTTTTTATGTACATATAGTAGATGTTGAGTCCCCTTTGCTTCTTTATATGTTTACTTCTCATATTCCGAAGCCCCTTAGTGAATATCCTGGTTCCGACACTGGTCCAAACCTTGTGTTTTTCTTAAGAAATTCATTGAAAAATAAATTATTAATTTAAAACCCAGTAACTTAAAAGAACTAGAATCACGAACCCATACGCTTCAAATCCTAGCTTCGCCTTTGACTATCATAAGTGAAACCATGCTGAGAGTTAAAAAAAAAAAAAAAAAAAAAAAAACACAATCAATGAATATAAAGAAAAAGAAGTGAAGAAATAATATTTCAAATCCATGATTCAATGGAAATCTTACTATATCTAGTACTAATATATGCATGCGAGAAGTTTTTAGATATGCCATCATGCATTTACATTTACACTAATCATAGAGGCACAACAGATATTTCCTGTCACCTAAAGACCAATGTTACAACCTAATTCAAGAAAAGGGAAAAAGAAAAAAGAAAGATTAGTTAGTCAGATCAGAACTTTAGCTTTCAACTCACTATTCACTTTTACTATTCTGAACACTTTCCTACAAACTGAATATAAACTTGTATTCAAACATTTATAGTTAATACATCATGTTCTACTAAAAGTGAAAAGCTCCTATCTTCAAAGTTAGATTATCATTTTACCCTTACACTAAATTAAAATGTAATAAATAAAACATCTAATTATATATTAAATAGCAATATTTAATTTAATAGTAATATACAAAAACATAAAAACAGTTATACTAAATATTGTTCAGTCATAACTCATACTAATAATTGTTGGGATTGAAATAACAGGGCGTCATGCGGAAGTTAACAATTGCAAACCTTGAATGACGATGAATCATACGACAAAGAAAACTATATTAAGACGCATAATACTTTGATATTATTTGGTCAATTGACTTACATAAAAAACCAATATAAAAGAAAGCATGAAACTATTGAGAGAAATCTCCCTTAAATAAGACTGTTTAAACAGCTACATTGTGGATACTATTGTGTTCATGTGAGAGACGGATCTTCAATTTAAAGAAGTCCGAAACTTTTCCTCCAAGAAAGGATTATTCAAATATGGAAGAGATCTTTTCCACCAAGGAAACCTCCTTCAAGCAACCTTTTTGAAATAAAACACAATTATGGTAGAATATAAACAAGGTAGGAAATTCAGGTCAAACCCTAACAAATCTCCCCTTGGCCTGAATTTTCTGGCAAAATAATCTTGATTCTCCATCTTCATATAATCTTCATCACTGCTGCTTGTCATTGTTAAAAGTAGGTATGGTAGAAAATTTGAGCCTTGTGCTTTAAAAGTAAGCACAGGTTGAAATTGGAGCTCATGCGTTAAAAGTGAACATGGGTTGAAATTGGCCCAAGCATTTAAAGTAAGCAAGGGTTGAAAATTTGAGCTCATACGTTAAAAATAAGCATGAATTGAAAATTAGAGCTCATGCATTAAAGTAAGCATGAGATAAAATTATTTTTGTTTTAAAAATATGCAGCGCATAGGATTGTTGAAAATATGATTGAAACTTGTCTCCACATGCAGTACTCCAGATATCTTTTTTTTTTTTAAAACAAAAATCTTCATTATCGTCGAGTTGGTTGCAACTTGAATTGATCCACCTTGAACCTGTCTTCAACCTCATTGAACCATTGGCTCTGATACCACTTGTTGGGATCGAAATAACAGGGCATCATGCGGAAGCTGACAATTGCAAACCTTGAACGACGATAAATCAGACGACAAAGAAAACTATACTAAGACGCATAATACATTAATATTATTTGGTCAATTGACCTACATAAAAAACTAATATAAAAGAAAACATAAAACTATTAAGAGAAATCTCCCTTAAACAAGACTGTTTAAAGGGCTACATTGTGGATACTATTGTGTTTATGTGGGAGACGAATCTTCAATTTAAAGAAGCCCGAAACTTTTCCTCCAAGACAGGATTATTCAAATATGGAAGAGATCTTTTCCACCAAGGAAACCTTTTCCTTCAAGAAACCTTTTTACAATTATGGTAGAATCTAAATAAGGTAGAAAATTCAGGGCAAATCCTAACAATAATGACTAAGAGTCGGTTCCTTTTCCAAATACTTCATCCATGTTCATGGAATTAATGGCCTATTTTTAATTTCCAGCCAAATCCAATGAATGCTGCAAGAGTTTTTCAATAAAATTTGGAAACCAAAATGTCCCACATCCCTTGGTTATCCAATCAACCAAGGTAAAACTACTTAGGACCTATAACTAACCAAGTTTCTTTCTACGAAGAATTTTATTTTTTAAAATTATTCTCCTTAATCTCAAATCATATCATACACTATTCTAAAAGTGGGAAGCTTCTTAGTTGAAAGTTGAATTACGATTGAACGATTAATTACTCTAATCCCTCAATAATTTCCTACACGTTCTCCCCCAATCTAAATACAAATTCTGTAACTTTTTGTACCAAATAGTAAATGATAAATAAGCAATTCAATGCGAATTCACCACATATTAACCAATAACCAATTTAGTATGATCTAATGAGAATTTAAAGAGTTGTAAAAGAAATAAGTTCTAATGTATACCCTATTCATCTAATCTATATCTGAGTGGTCTTTCCTTCATTTATTTATTCATTGATGCATTAAAGAAGAAATCTCATAAGTCAAAAACTTATGCCTCCTCATGTTATTTATATTCTAGGCCTACCCACAACTCTTGTGCTTTATATGTTCGTTTATGTGCCAGATTCTCAATTGTAGTTGAAAATAGTATTGTTCTATTTCTTGTAGTTAATATTCTTTGACGGTTGTTTAAACAATATTTGTCTGCTTAACGTTTTTCGGACGTTGTTCTTTGTTGTAGTAATAAGAATTTAGTCAAGGATACATTATTGCGGCCAGACATGTATGAACAGAGATGGGTTCCTCTTAATCTGTCAAGATCTGACCTGGATCTAGAGTTTAATGGAAAAATAGAAATCGAATTGACAACTTTTTGGGGCAATTTTCTTTATATAACTGAAATAGAATGCAATTACAAGATAAAAACTAGCAGAATTAAACTAAGCTATTCTAAGATAGAATCATTTCCATAGCCTTCGTGAATCTGCAGAGTTAGTAAGGAAAGAATTAGGAGAAGAGAAGAAAGAGATAGGAAGAGAGAGAGAGAGAAGAGAAAGAACAGAATGGAGTGAGGAAGAAAGAGAATAGTACCGGTATAATCATGCTCCTCTTCTCTCTCTTCTGTGTATATATAACTAACTAGGCCACGTGGCATAATCTCCACCCTTGCTGCTCATTAATAATGTTTTAATCTGAGCCGTCCCTTTTAAATGTTAGTTACTCTTCCTCCCCTTGTATTAAACATTGAACCCGGCTGGCAACACCTATTTACTAATAATTATTGAGATCATAACATTCCCTTCCTCTTCAAACCATCCTTGACCTCAAGGATGAGAATCAAAATTTGGAAACTTGGACTTAAGAAATTGATAGTCTTCCCACGTGGCATCTTCAGGAGGCAAATTAGACCACTGAACACCTTGACCATTGCTACATTGTTCTTTTTGACCATTTGCCTTTGGAGAATGGAAACTGGTTAAACTAAAAACTGCCCTTCATCATTTGTGATAGGCAAAACAATCTGCACTACTACCTTGCTACCCACCTTTCTCTTGAGTAAGGAGACATGAAAAACAGGATGCACCTTAGAATTGGAGGGCAAATCTAGCTTGTAAGCCACCCTGCCAACCCTGGCTGGCACAGGATAAGGCCCATAGTACTTAGAGCTCAGTTTCAGGTTCTTTCTCAAAGCAATAGAAGTTTGCCTGTAAGGTTGTAATGTCAAATATACCATATCTCCAACTTGGAATTCCCTGTCAGTTCTCTTTTTGTCAGCATAGTGTTTCATCCTCTCTTGAGCCTTACTTAAGTTGTCTTTCAACAACTGTTGCATCTGTTGCCTTCTCATAATGGTGTCCTCAGCAGCTTGAACTAGAGTTTCTAGCAAGGGTCCCAGTGACAAATGTGGTGGAGAATATCCATAAAGATCTTCAAAGGGGGTACATTGTAAACTAGTATGGAAGTTGGTGTTATACCACCACTCAGCAGCATTGAGCCAGTGTTTCCAATTAGTTGGTCTGTTAGAAGTCATACACCTAAGGTAATTCTCTAAACATTTGTTGACCCTCTCAGTTTGACCATCACTTTGAGGGTGATAAGCTGAGCTATAATGTAGTTGAGTACCTACAAGTTTAGACAAAGATTACTAGAAATTGCTACGAAATATTTTGTCTCTGTTAGTGATAATAGATTCAGGAGTACCATGAAGGCAATAGACTCTCTTCCAAAACACCTTTGCTACTGTAGCAGCAGTAAAAGGATGAGAAAGAGCTATAAAATGTGCATATATACTTGGTCAGTCTGTCAACTACCACTAATATGACATATTTGTTTCTAGATTTTGGTAACCCTTCAATGAAGTCCATACTAATGTGACTCCAGGCTTGATTAGGAATAGGAAGGGGTTGTAGTAGCAATGGTTAAGCTACATTTTCATCTTTACTTCTGAGACACACATCACAAGTACGCTACAAACTCAATAACCATTTGCTTCATGCCAGGCCAATAGAACAGTTGTGACAATCTTTTCAAGGTACCTAGCTAACCAGAATAACCCCCCATTGGAGACTCATGAAAGGTAATGATCAGTTGTTGTCTAAGTGCACCTGTTTCCCCTATATACACCTTTCCCTTCCTCTTAAGAATTTTAGAAGAAAGATGCCATACGCTAGGCCCTTGTAAGTCAACTGCTAGTTGTGTAATCAACTCTAAAGCTTGGGAATCTCTATCATAACTGGTTAATACCTCCTGTATCCAAGAGGGTATTGAAGTACTGATAACTAATAGCTATCCCACAACAGGTTCAATAATAGTGTCACACCCTTCAGTCTGCCTTGAAAGAGCATCAACAACTCTATTCTCAGCTTCTTTTTTGTATTGCACCTCATAATCCAGACCAAGCAGCTTGGTCAATACCTTTTGTTGTATTGATGAAGTTACTTTTTGTTCTAGCAAGTACTTCAAGCTATGATGGTCAATCCTGACCACAAAATGTTTGAACTGCAAGTAATGCCATGTATTCTTTCTCATATGTGGACTTTCCCCTATGTTTTGGTGCCAACACCTTGCTAAAGTAAGCAACTGGTTTTCCCCTTGCATTAAAACAAAGACCAATCCCATTATTGCTAGCATCAGTTTCTATAATAAACTCTTTTGAATAATCAGGTAATATCCATACAGGGGTGGAGGACATAACAGTTTTGAGTGCTGTAAATGCTTTATCAGCTTCCTCATTCCACTTGAATGAGTCCTTATTTAAAAGATCAGTAAAAGGTCTACTTATGGATCCATAGTTAGCAACATATTTCCTATAGTATCCAGTCAGGCCTAGAAATCCTCTAAGGGCCCTAGGTGAGTTTGGTTTAGGCCAGTCAACCATGGCCTGGATCTTATAGGGGTCAGTAGATACACCCTCAGCTGTGATTATATCACCTAGATACTCTACTTGGGTTGACCAAAAGAACACTTAGACTTCTTGGCAAACAATGAGTGTTTTCTTAGCAATTCCAATACTGCAGTTAAATGCTGAACATGTTTTTCCACTGATATGCTGTAGATAAGTATATCATCAAAGAAAATCGACATAAATTTCCTTAGAAAGGGTTGGAAAACTTGATGCATGAGTGCTTGAAAGGTTGCGGGTGCATTTGTTAAGCCAAAAGGCATGACCCTGAACTCATAGTGGCCCATATGAGTTCTGAATGCTGTCTTGAACATCCTTTAACTTCATTTTGATTTGATGGTAACCAGCTCTTAAGTTAATCTTGGAAAATATCACAGACCCATGCAGTTCATCTAACAAGTCATCCACTATAGGAATTGGATACTTGTCTTTCACAGTTATGTCATTCAACCCCTGTAGTCTACGCAGAACCTCCATGTCCCATCCTTCTTCTTGACAAGAAGAGCTGGTTAGGAAAATGGATTGACTCTGTTGAATGATGCCATTGTTGATCATTTCCTTGACCTGTTTCTCCAACTCATTCTTTTGGTAGAAGTTGTATCTATATGGTCTCAAACTTGCGGCAAGCACCAGTTTGACACACACATGGTGTGGTCTAAGGTCCTTATTGGTGGTAATGATTTAGGCTCAGCAAACACATCAGTATATTGATCCAAGACCTCATGCAATGCTTCATCTATTTCACCCTGGTTCATGGTAGCTAGTGAGCTCATCATAAACAAGTGAGCTGTCAGTGCTTGTCCCTTCTTTAAGACCTTGCTCATGGTCTTGCTTGAGATCATATTCAGCTTCCCTTCTTTTGGAATGCCATGTAATACTATCTTATTACCTCTTCTACCAATAGTGACATAATTCCTCTCATGATCAAATTTGGTAGGATTGTGTTTCTTCATCCAGTCATTACCTAGGACTATGTCACAAACTCCTAGTGTTATGATGAGCAAATCTTCCTGGAAAGATCTGCCCTGCATCTTGCAATGAGAGGTCTACATCACATAATTCCCATCAGCTACAGTTACTCTCACTGGGGCACAATAACTAGTATGGTAACCAATTTCTATGACAATGTTGGAGTCAATGAAACTGGGAGTACTGCCAGAATCAATAAGTAATGCCAAACTCCTATTCTTAATAACTAATGCCAAGCTCCTATTCTTAGTAGATCTACTGACTGAGATGGTGTTTACCCCTTGATTACTACCAGTTAATGCACTCATACACATAGCCTCTTGCACCACTTGTTCTTCATCTACTTCAATTACCAAATCAGCATAGGAGGGATCCTTTATCTCAGTTGCACCATCAGGACTTGACTCCGCTTCACCTAGTATATCGTTCAGCTGCTTCTTTTTGCACTGGTGTCCTGGTGTGTACTTCTCACCACATCTGAAGCATAATTTATTGGTCCTCCTATATTTATACATTTTAGGGCTTAGTCTGAATGCATTGGGTTTAGCTTGTGTTGTTGCTAGTACTCTAGTGTTAGTATGAGTCCTTAACATTTTAGTAGCTCTAAGACTAGCCTCAGTCCTTCTTTGTGCAGCTTCAATTGCTTGTTCCTGTACCCTAGCCTGTTCCACTGCAAACTTAAGAGTGGTAGGCTTGAACAACTTAACACCAAACCTGACTTCCTCCTTTAATGCCCCTATGAAGCTAGATACAAAATGTGCTTCATCAAGTTGAGGATTCCTAATCAACATTTGAGCCTTCTTACCCTCAAATATTCCCAAAAATTCATCCACAGTACCAGTTTGGCTCAGCTTGTTAAAATCTTCCACTATATCATCCAACATAATATCACTAAATCTACTAATTAATTCCTCTTTAAACTCATTCCAGTTAAGTTCACGCTTACTCAATACTAGAGAGTGATACCAAACTTCAGCTAACTCATTCAAGTATAAAGTAGCTGCTTCTACTTTTTGGTTGTCCTGGGTTCTATATAAATAGAAATATCTCTCACACTTACGGATCCATACCTTAGGCTCATGACCTTCAAAACTAGGCAATTCCCATTTAGGAGGAGGAGTTTGAATGGCTTGATTTCTGTTGTTCCTAGCTTCTGGATTTGGCCTTGCTTCCTGAACTGGGGCAGGTAAAATCCCATCACCTTGTCGATTTTCACCTTGATTTTGATTGGGTATTCTTTCCAAAGTAGTTAATCGATCAATAATCAACTCCAAAGCTCCTTGAATTCCTGTTTGAGTGTTTTTAGCCTCTTGCTGGTTGGACAGGATATGATCTCATTCAGCAGCTCCTCATGTCTAAAAATCTTTTCTTCCATCGTTCTCATTTCTGCCATGGTCAACAACAGGTCGCAAAATCGAGGCTCTGATACTAATTGTCAAGATCCGACCTGGATCTAGAGTTTAATGGAAAAATAGAAATTGAATTGACAACTTTTTTGGGGCAATTTTCTTTATATAACTGAAATGGAATGCGATTACAAGATAAAAACTAGCAGAATTACACTAAGCTAATCTAAGATAGAATCATTTCCATAGCCTTCGTGAATCTGCAGAGTTAGAAAGGAAAGAATTAGGAGAAGAGAAGAAAGAGATAGGAAGAGAGAGAGAGAAAAGAGAAAGAACAGAATGGAGTGAGGAAGAAAGAGAATAAGACCAAAGATAATCATGCTCCTCTTCTCTATCTTCTGTGTATACATAACTAACTAGGCCACGTGGCATAATCTCCACCCTTGCTGCTCATTAATAATGTTTTAATCTGAGCCGTCCCTTTTAAATGTTAGTAACTCTTCCTCCCCTTGTATTCAACATCAAACCCGGCTGGCAACACCTATTTACTAATAATTATTGAGATCATGACCTAATCTTATAGTAAGCTTCAAGAAAGTGAGTTAGTTGGAATCAAATTTGTCTTTCCGTCAATATAATATATTATTTTATATTTTTGTTTATGCTATTTCATGATTTATTTTTTCCCTTATATTTGGTAACTCATAGTATTGATACAACTCTTGGTTGACACTATTCATCAGATATCTTACGGATAAGCAATATGATGCTAAATTTGTGTATACTTCAATTCTATTTTATAGTAACTCCTTAAGTTTTTCAACTACATATTTATGCAGTGCAAACATTGGTAGTTTTAGACAACAGATTTTATAAACTAGTATAAAATTAACTGGTGGAAATACTTAGTTAAAGATATAGGTAAAAAGATGTTTTGAGTAGTCTAATTATTACCAAGGAAAATATTATTTTTCACTTATGATCAGTATTAACTTCTATTCAAACTAATATAGCTGATTTAGCATTATCTTACCAACAGATCAATACTTTTACTTTTACTATTTCGAACCCTTCTCTGCGAACTTAATAGTAAATTGTATTCAAATATGTTATGGTTAATTAATAACTGTACAGGTCAAACTAGGTCTTGCTAATTTAATTAGGATGATGGGAATACTTAGTAATTAAAGGTATACGTAAAAAAGTTGTTTTGAGTAGTGTAATTATTATCAAGGAAACATATTGTTTTCACTCGTTTAATTATGTTGAGAGTTCTAATATTTTCGTGAAACATCAATTACTTATCCAACCTCTTTGTCACCATTTTTTGATACTTAAGGGACCCTTAAAAATGATTCAAAACTTTGACGTCGCTCTGGCGTCAGCATGGTTTTTTCCTTTCCTTCTCTTTGTCGCCAATTTTCTGTTGGGCAAAAAGGAATATTTTGCTTCCTTTTCTACCTTAGCTTTTGGGGATCAAAGAGGGGAAAATGCACATCATTCTGGTACTAATATTTAAGTTATGTCTTAAATATATATGTCTTAAATATATATATATATATAACTCCTTGTATGCATTTCAGAACAACTTCAAATATGTGGTGCTTAAAGTTAATTTTGACAAAATTTAACTTCAGACAAATTCATATGAATGAAGTTTAGTCTTTTTCTACCTTGTCTGAACTTCACCCACATGTGCATGGTTGAAGTTCAATCATTTTTGTCCGATATCAGTTATTTTTGCCTAAAGTTAGGTACTTTTTGAATTTTCGCCTGCCTTCAGTCATTTTTGCCTAAAGTTTAGGCACGCATGAAGTTCAACCATTTTAATTTTTGCCTGAACTTCAAAGTCTTTTTGTATGAACTTCAGCCTTATGAAATTTCAGATACCACATATCTGAAGTTGTACCGCTCAAAGTGAGTAAATTTATAACAATTTTAAAAAATTGAATACATGTTAATAGCGGTGTCGAAATAAAGTGCCCGTCAAATTTGAACGATCAAAGAAGTTGTTGTTGCTTCCAACTTATTTAATTCATATCTCGTCCTTGTTTACATAGATAAAAATAAATACTAGTTTCTCTATTAATTTAATTTTTGCTCCCTCCTGAGTTGCTTGCAGAAGTACATATTTCACGGGTTGTTGGAATTTGGATAGTTTAAATGATTATAATTTAGAGTGATCAACAGTGTTACCAATTAGGTTTTCATGTCTATTGTGCTTTTGCAAAATTTAATAACAGTCAATATCGTCTCACAAACCAAAAAGGAGAACAATCAAACTGTCTTTTTCCATTGCTGTTTGAGTTTATAATTTTTGTCTCCTTATCTTTTTCACTTGAGGCCAAATATAATCCTAAACTATAAAGTAATGGATAAATTACCCGATGTAGCGGTTCGGCCCCCTTATTGCTCTTTATAGCGGTAATTTTTTTTAATTTTTAAAAACAAAACATAGCGACATTATGTATTTTTATAGCAGATATACAAGATACATGTATCTATGTGTATCTAAAAACCCTAGCAGTGAGCACCCTCTCAATAGAGACGGCATCTTCAGGCGTATGACATATATACAACATATATTTTTAGGCGTTGGTCCCCCATACATTTTACATACCCTTCACACACAATTGGCCTGCACATACAGTTTGAAAACACATACATTGGATCCAGTTGGTCACACATACAGTTGATGTCTTCACGTACATATACGTACATCCAGCTTCTGCTTTGAAAACACATACATGCACATACAGTTAAAATCAGCTATTGTATTCGTGCCATTTCAGTTTGGATTAGATATTGCATATGTGCGGATGCAATGTATTTTGCTACATTTTGAAAGAAAAATGCTACTACTTTTTGGAAAAAAGAATCAAAATCTCGATATATTTTGCAAAAACGGATGCACATGGCACTACTTATGAAATTTTTCCTAAAGTAATCAAGTCTTACCCTGTTGGTATTGGAATTGGACTTGGCCCAACACTTTCAGCTACTGATGGCCCAACATAAATTTCTTTTAGGGAGATTTACAAGAATGCCTTATGCCGTGGGCGGTCTTGTACTTTTGACATCACTGTGGTCCATAGATAAAACTTCAAGTTTAACAAGTTTTTACTTTTGATTTTCAAGATTTGCTCACGAGGCACGTGGTGTCAAAAGTTCAAGACCACCAATTTCCAAGGCCATTGGGTGTAATTTCCTGATCTCTTTACTTTCGGATGGCCCAATACATTGTATTTATTTATAGACAAACTTACAAATATAACTACCTTCTATGAGGATCTTACCATTAGTAGCTACTATTTTTCAAATTACAATTCGTAGCTTACTTTTAAGCAAAAGTTATGTATTTCGCGTGTATTTTGTGTATTCGCGCAGGGTTCGAACCTGGGCGGGTAGGGTGAGAGCCTCGCCCGATAACCATTTCAGTCACTCCAACTTTATGTGTTTTGGTGTAGCTACAAATGGTAATTTATTAAATCACTGTAGCTACTAAATATAAATAAATTAAAAGATAGTTATTATCAATAATTACCTCTTAGAAGAAGCTACACCAAGTAAAAATTCCTTATTTTATATCTATAATATTTTGTTGTATTTAGAGATATACGTAATTAGACCCCTTATTATAACAAAATACGCTACTATTCTATTAGTAAAATACAACGTAAATTCTTTACATAATATATACAAACTCCGACATAATCCACAAAATTAGGAGTTTAATTAAAGATATGCTCTTTATTCTTATCTTCCCGCAAATAGTTTTACAAAATCTAATTCAAGATCAGAAATGATATAGCTATAACGGTTGAAAGCTTTGGAGTTTCTTCTGTTGTGGGTTCTTCCCTTTCCAAATAAGAAGATAATGAAAAATTTAACTGCTTGTTGCTGAGAATTTGTTTTGGAATTAATTTTAAAGTTGAAAAGATGGATATCCATTATTTTGGTGATTAAAACGTGAAGAACCAGAGCTAGCTTCCATTAATGTAGCTTTGAAGCTGAAGTTCAGGTTTGTGAAATCAGAATCATTTTTGAGTAGTGTATATCTTAAGTCTGGGATGTAGACTTAGCTTGGTGAGGTTTTGGATCAGATTTCAGGTTGAACTTCGGTGTTGAAGAAGAATAGTCTCATGTGTGTCACTTGTTATATCAGGTGGGCAATTCCTTCTTTTGGGGTGGCCTTTAAATTTTGCCCCTCATATTTGCGGTCTTTAAGTTTTTCCCTTTGCTTGGATACCTGAGGTTCTGAGTTCGAATCCCCGCTCAGGTATAAAATAAAAAAAATAATTTCGCAAGGCAAGACTTGGAGGAGTGTATGCCGAATCCGGCATAAAGTCCTTAAGGAAAAACTAAAGTTATGCCGGAGGGGGCATAACTTTTCCTCAAGGCATAGTTTAGTTATGCCTTATGGGACAAAACTTTTCCTTAAGGAACTATGCCTTATGGGGCAGACTTTTAATCAAAGCATAACCAAAAGTATGCCCATAAGGCAGAACTTTTCCTTAAGGCATAGATTTTGCCTTATAAGGTAAACTTTTAGTTATGCTTTAAGAAAAAGTTCCGCCTTATGGGTCATACTTTTAGTTATATCTTATGGGACACATTTTTAGTTAAGGCATAACTAAAAGTATGGCCCATAAGGCGGAATTTTTCCTTAAGGCATAACTAAAAATTTGCCTTGAAAAGTAAAATATATATATATATATATATATATATATATATATATATATATATGTCTCAAGGCAAAGTCTGCCCCCTCCGGTATAACTTTAGTTTTTCCTTAAGGATTGTATGCCGGATCCGGCATATACTCCCCCTAGCCCTGCCTTACGAAATTATTTTTTTATTTTATGCCTGAGCGGGGGTTCGAACTCACAACCTCAAGTATCTAAGCGAAGGGCAAAACTTAAAGAACGCAAATATGAGGGTCAAAATTTAAAGACCACCCCAAAAGATGGGCAATCCGTGCAAAAAAATGTATCATATGTATGTCATGTGTATGTCATACTAGTGGTATTTGGCCCGTGATAAGCCCAGGCCCAAAACTAAGATTAAAAGTTACATTTATAATTACTTATAATTATTTTTTTAGCTTTTTTTTATATTAAGTAGTTGAAAAATTAGTTCGACAGTCTTTGCAAACTTTTTAAAAACAAAAGACTTAATATTTAAATTGAACAAAAGTATTTAAAAATTGAACATAGATTTCTTTTGTCCTTACTTTAGACTTCCTTTTACCTTCAAACATTTACATGACATAAAGTCTCTTATTTTATGTTATTTATTGAATTTTATTTAAATTTTAGATTTTGATAATTTCTTGAAATCCAACTTAGTTATAGCATATGCGTGATTAACAACATCCATTATGAACTATAATGTTTTCTTCGAAAAAGAAGAAAAATAATTTGGTTCTAGAGACATCAGTTATATGCTACATTTATTCTTTATTGAGATTTTGATGAGGTTACTTATAAAACAAAGATAACTTTTAAATAAAATTTTATACTTTACAATATTTGTAGATGTCAATTCATTTAAATTATACAAAGTATGTTAAAAATATGAAGAAAATCAATTCTTTTTCTCAATATAATTAAGCTTTCCTTTTACTTTCTAAAGTTATGTAATGAGAAAATGACATTTTTTCCTTTTGTTAGTTTAAGTGGAACATTATTTTATAAAATGTATATTTTGATTATTTTCTCAAACACAAATGAAGCTTCAATGCTGCATGATTCATTTAACCATGTTTCACTATGCTAACAAACATTGTCTAACATTTTTTACCCCCTCCCCCCCCCCTCCCAAAAAAAAAAAAAAATTAACGGTACTCAAAATCACAAAAAAACTTACTCCCTTTTATTATAAGTTGTTTGACATTACTACTGCTTGAAAAACTAAAAAATTATTTCATTAACTATATATTTTCAAAGATGTTCTCAACATTTTTAACTACTCCATCAAGTTTGGATTATAGTTTCCTTTTATGTAATTTTTAAAGTGTAAATTTATATTAAGAAATATATTTATGAATTCATACTGTGTAGTCAGAGGCGGAGGGAGGAAGGGTCAAGGGGTTCCGAACCCCTTTTGGCGAAAAATTACACTGTTTATATATGGTTAAAATTATTTTTTATGTATATATATTAGACGTTGAACCCCTTTGGCTTCTTTGTGTGTTTATTTTTTCATATTTGAACCCCTTTAGTGAAAATCCTGGCTTCACCACTACGCGTAGTACGCCTGACACTATTTTTTTTTGTAGATGAACGGAGTATAAGCTACAACATACATTGTTCATTATGTTATCATTTTAGAAACCATGTAATATTTAAGTACGCATGCATTTTAAAAAATAAAATATTAGAATATACCAAATAATATCTGAAAAAAGTTAATTTTGTTAAACATGAACGATATAGCTAATCAACGTACAAACCAACACAACACGGTGATGAAAAGATTCAAATATCAATATTGTTAACAAATAATTTAGATAAAAATAAACAAATTAGGTAACAATATCTAATTTAAACGAAGATCAATTTTATCTGTTAAATTTTTAAAGTTTCGCATTGGACAATTAAATTCAATTCTTGTGTGCAATACATATTTAAATTAAGGTAACTGCAAATTTGGTGCATTTTCCCATTCAAGTTACACGTACTGACATTTTTTTTTTTTTTTTTTTTTTTTTTTTTTTTTTTGTAATTGATACCATCACAGTTCACAATTTCTTATAAGTGTTTTAAGAGGTGCTTGAAATTTTCTAAATTTATCAAAATTGAGTGTGGCACCCTAAGTAATAAAGAAATATAGTAGGAGTAAAAATGTGGCATATGAAAAAAGTTAAAGTACATGTTACATCATCTTCAAAAAAGTTAGTCTGAGGAATTTTGTATTACCAAAAAAGACTTGAAAGTGCTTAATCTTTATATAACACCTTATAATAGATGAAGTAATAAAAGACAAATATGAGGGCAAATTTGCAAGAAAGAACCTCTTAGTTGGTAAGGCTTCATTGTAATGTAACTAAAGTCCCCAACTAAGTACTACAAAAAAGTTGGATTGACCCTTATATAATATAGTAATATATGCAACTTATATACCAATACCACAGGTATGACATGTATATAATAATACTAAGGCAAAATACAAAAATTGGCACCTAAAGTATCACCAAAAAGTCACTTTCACACCTTAACTATACTGGTGACTTATCTCCCCCTTCAACTACTTAAAAGTGAATTTATTTAACCCTTCCCACACCCCGACCCAGGTTGAATCAGGTGCGTTTGTGGCACTCGCCCTCTAAAGATGCCACGTGTTTAATGACTTAATTACTGTGCTAATTATATCAATTATTGCTAAAACTAATCAGCCCCATATTTTTACCCTTCTTCTTCATTTCAAAGACCACCTTCAAGCCACCCCCACCCCCACCCCCTAGACCCTCATTCTTCTTCATTTTTTCATCCTAACAATTATCTTTTTACTTGCAAAGTAATTTTGACTAACAAATCACCAACAAACAAAAATTTCCGATTCAAAATTGGTAACCCAACAACATTTTCGACTACCCATTTCAGATTTAAGAATTTGAAATGGTTCCAACTTCTGGAAATAATTTGTAATTTATCGGCATTGATTTTTTGCATAGTAATTCTAAGAGAAACAGGATTAGAATGAGAGATAGGAATAAGGTAGAAGATTGACTGGGAAAAAATGGAAGTTCGCCGAAGAAATTTTTCTAGATAAATTTTTCGGCCACATTTGTAGATGTTGTCCCTTTATAAAATATGAAATATGATCTCCTTCAGAAAAGAGGTATTTTGTGGGTGTTCATGGGCCATAGCAGTGGGTTGTCCTGTGTGGTGTGGACTTTGGAATGATTAATCAAATAATTTATCCTAATTTTTCAATCATTGCAGGAAAATGTATGATTGAATCGGCAAAAATGGAGTTCCGATGGTGAAGAAAGAGAATGAGAGTGAAGAAGAGTTGCACAAAAAAAAGGAAAAAGAAAAAGAAAGAAGTAGAGAAAAAAAAAATAGAGTAAACAAAAGATAAGAGGGCCCAACGCGCTAAGAATATACTTTTTTTTGCGCGGAGTGCCCTTCTTTTGGGCTGGTCTTTATAGTTTGCCCCTCATTTATGTCTTCTTTAAATTTTGCCCGCCGCCTCGTTTAATGAAAGTTTTTTGACGAAATTATCCTTACCCCATTAAAATCCTTTTTATTTCGTCATTTGCCCCTTTTTTTTTTTGCTTCTTCTTCCTCCTCTCGTTTTGTGTTTGTCTCATATGTTCTAAAACGTAGGTACGAATTTGGATCTTTTGCTCGTTTCAATATTTGTTTTTATGTTAAATTGTTATTTGTTGAATTAATATCTTTGTCTTCATCATTTTTTATATTTAATTGATCCTTTTTTATTTAAAATGATAATGTCTTGTTATAGTGTCTGTATGATTTTTTGAACTTTAGTTTCATTCCCCATGTATATATTTTAGTTTTTTGAATGTCGTATTATGAATGTCGTAATATGTTTTAGTTGATTTTGATATGTGTTTTGGTTTTCTCTTTGTTGAATCATTGAAGTTTTGCTCGTGAATCGTTGTTTTATGTTGTTGCCGCTTCGTTTTTATTTAATAATCTGGTTTTTGTGAAGAATGTGTTTGTTTGAGGCAACATATATGCCTGGTCCTAAGAGTTATTGATTTTTGAAACTGGTTATGTTGTTCTCCGATAAAGTTATGCTTGTTCCGGCATAACTTCATGAATTAAGTTAATTTATGTGTGCTTGGTTTTATGGTGTTTTCTTGTTAATAATTTTGATTTTTATGCAATCTTATGTGTTTTTGGTGTTGTTTTGTTAATAATGTTTTGTTTTGGTTATGAAAAATGAAAGTTTGCCTCTCACGGCATACTTTGTAATTTTGTAAAAGCTATGCTTAAGTTCTGTGATAAAGTTATGCTTGTTCCGCATAACTTCATGAATTAAGTTAATTTATGTGTGCTTGATTTTTTGGTGTTGTCTTGTTAATAATGTTTTTGTTTTGCTTATGAAAATGAAAGTTGCCTCTAACAACATACTTTGTTCTTTTGTAAAGTAAACTTCTGCCTCCTCCGGATACTTTTCTAGTTCTAAACACTTGCGTAAATTTTTATTTTGCTCATGAAAATAAAAGTTTGCCTCTAACAGAGATACTTTGTTCTTTTGTAAATGAACTTCTGCCCCCTCCGACGTACTTGTCTAATTCTTAACGCTTGTGTACTTTTTTATTTTGCTTATGAAAATGAAAGTTGCCTCTAACAAAGATACTTTGTTCTTTTGTAAAGTAAACTTCGCCTCATCCGGATACTTTTCTAGTTTTTAACACTTGTATACTTGATGTTTTGCTTATGAAAATGAAAGTTTACCTCTAACAAAGATAATTTGTTCTTTTGTAAGTGAACCTTTCCGCCCTCCTACAGACTTGTCTAATTCTTAACACTTGCGTACTTTTTTATTTTGCTTATGAAAATGAAAGTTGCCTCTAACAAGATACTTTGTTCTTTTGTAAAGTAAACTTCTCGCCTCATCCGCATACTTTTCTAGTTCTTAACACTTGTATACTTGATGTTTTGCTTATGAAAATGAAAGTTTGCCTCTAACAAGATAATTTGTTCTTCGTCATTTTTTATATTTAATTGATCCTTTTTTATTTAAAATTATAGTGTTTTGTTATAGTGTCTCTACGATTTTTTCAACTTTAGTTTCGTTCCCATGTATATATTTTGATTTTTTGAATGTCGTATTATGAATGTCGTAATATGTTTAGCCCGATTTTGATATGCGTTTTGGTTTTCTCTTTGTTGAATCTTTGAAGTTTTGCTCGTGAACAACTTTTTATGTTGTTACCGCTCGTTTTTGTTTAATAATCTCGATTTTTGTGAAGAATGTGTTTGTCTGAGGCAACATATGCCGGGTCCGCAGAGTTTATGATTTTTTGAAACTAAAGTTATGTCGGCTCCGATAAAGTTATGCTTATTCCGGCATAACTTCATGAATTAAGTTAATTTATGTGTCTTGATTTTTTGGTATTGTCTTGTTAATAATTTTGATTTTTATGCAATCTTATGTGTTATTGGTGTTGTTTTGTTAATAATATTTTGTTTTGGTTATAGAAACTGAAAGTTTGCCTCTCACGGCATACTTTGTAATTTTTTAAAGTGAACTTCGCCCTCCCTCAGACTTGTCTAATTCTTAACACTTGTGTATTTTTTTGTTTTGGTTATGAAAATGAAAGTTTGCCTCTCACGGCATACTTTATAATTTTTTAAAGTGAACTTAACTTCCGCTCCCAGACTTGTCTAATTCTTAACACTTGTGTATTTTTTTATTTTGCTTATGAAAATGAAAGTTTGCCGCTAACAAAGATACTTTGTTCTTTTGTAAAGAGAACTTCTCCGCTCCTCCTCACAGCATTTGTCTAATTCTTAACACTTGTGTACTTTTTTATTTTGCTTATGAAAATAAAAGTTGCCTCTAACAAGATACTTTGTTCTTTTGTAAAGTGAACTTCGCTCCTCGGGCATACTTTTCTAGTTCTTAACACTTGCGTAAATTTTTGTTTTCTCATGAAAATGAAAGTTTGCCTCTAATAGATACTTGCCTCTAATAGCATACTTTGTTCTTTTATAAAAGTGAAATTCCCGCCCTCCCAAGATACTTGTCTAATTCTTAACACTTGTGTGTAATTTTTTATTTTGCTTATGAAAATGAAAGTTGCCTATAACAAAGATACTTGTTCTTTTGTAAAGTGAACTTCTCCTCGCCTCCTCCGACATACTTTTCTAGTTCTTAACACTTGCATAAATTTTTGTTTTGCTCATAAAAATGAAAGTTTGCCGCTAACGCATACTTTGTTCTTTTCTAATGTAAACTTCGCTCCTCCCAAGATACTTGTCTAATTCTTAATACTTGTGTATTTTTTTTTATTTTGCTTATGAAAATGAAATTTGCCTCTGTGGCAAAGATACTTTGTTCTTTTGTAAAGTAAACTTCTCGCCTCCTCCGACATACTTGTTCGAACTTTGCCTCGATTATTTTTTGTCAACCCGTTACTATAATTTCAAGTCTAAGTCATTGAGCATTGTATACTAATCAAATGGAACGTATAAACTAATAAAAATCAGAACAAAGCAATAAATTTGATCAATTCTATGTTGTTGAGTAAAATTATGATTCGCAATGTTGAATCTCAACTGCATATCAGTTGTTTAGTTCATAGAAGATGATTTGTTGTTATTTTCAAATATTAACAAATCTAAACTTAATAAAGCATGAAATTGAGTTGAATTACATTCAATTGAAACGCTATATATTATATATTTTATCTTTTTCGATGTTGTAGCAAAGAAATCAATGGAGATTTCTCCGGTGAAATGTTGGAACGATGGAACGATTGAAAGGTTTGTTGTTGAAATGATGGATAGGTTTAATTGGATGTTTGGGGTTCATTACGGACTTTTAGATTTTTATATGTTATGGTAGGGATAGTAAAGTTTTTTTATTATCTTTTAAACCTTAAAGGCAAATATTAAAGACCACGCATTACGGGGGCAAAAATTAAAGACCAGCGCATTTGAAGGGCATTCGCGCCAATTGCCCAAGAATATACGCGCCTGGGTCGGGGTGTGGAAAGTGTTAAATAAATTCACTTTTTAGTAGTTGAAAGGGGAAATAGGTCACCAGTATAGTTAAGATGTGAAAGTGATTTTTTGGTGATATTTAAGTGTCAATTTATGTATTTTGCCTAATACTAATACACATGACATATAGATGATATACCCATGAGAAATAGTAATATACATGTGACATACGGGGCATTCTTCACAATTTTTTTTTTTTTATATCAAAACGAATTCGAATCAGTTCTAAAATGTTGTCAAACTTCAAATCCACTTCCCCAAACTATTTCCAACAAGATTGAGCAACACCCAATTGATTTTCAACACAATATTTTGAGTTCAATTGAAACCTAATTCGAAGCTTTAGCTTGACATAATGGCAGCAGAACTGTATCTCTTTATTTCAAATTCGACTTTCCATTAGAGAATATCTAGTGTAATCGGTTTAATTAATAAGATAAATTTCTCACTTCAGAACTCAAACATGAAACTCGTCATAATCTATCTCGAATTTCTTTTAATGTATGATGAACCAACAAAGTGGTTTTGAGTTAAATACAAATGAATTGGTGGGTGAGAAAAAATTAGGAAGATTGGGAGCGATAAGTCTATCAAAATCAGATTCTAAAATCAACGAATACAATGGTTGGCTTAAATGACTACAAAATGAAAAGTATTGTTGTGTTGGATAATTGTTTGAAAATGCATATCAAAATTTAATTAGTGATCCTAAATCGTCAAGTGGTCCCTTGTATTTTTCATTTTTTGGCACCATAAATACAGATAGGGAGCAGAATATTCTAGACTCACATTTAATTTCTCCTGTTGATTCTTTAGTTTATGTGGGTTGCGTCCTGAAGATTCCATTGTACATTTTGACAATTTTAGAGGTTCTGGATTGGTCCTAAGTTTGTTTTGTCCTGTTTGGTTTGTATACCATGTTAAGTTACTTTTGAGATAATCGGTGACTTGGTCACTTGGCTGGATGATATGTACACTTATATGAGATCTCCTTACATGTATGTGTATATCAAGTCATGTAGTACACAATTTTATAAAATAATATGAAAATTACTATTAAAATAAAGCTTTGAGTAAATAATTATACATGAAAAATAATATACACACCCTGAATGATTAATGTAAATTATCGTATGGTTATTTCCTAATCCCGCCTTGCAATTTCATGTAGCTTGCAACACTATGGAGATTTTTATGTTCGTTGCATAAAGCCTAATAAAGGAACTAGAATTTAATCATTTTTTAGGAGCTATGGTTCTAACTTCACTTACTAATTTGAGGACTGCATAATCCTTCTGAATCAATCTCAGATACCCCAATGAAACAAAAGAAAAAGATGCATATGAATATATACGTGCTTCTCAATAATGTCAAGTGTTCCACATCGACCGACGGAATTATTGTTTCCTTATATGATTTTGGAAAATCTTCACCTCATGATCGGTTGAGTTAGTCCCAAGGTTCATTTACTTAACACTAATTTTGCCATTTCAATGATTTAGTAAAGATAACATGGAACCAGAGCCAACTAACATATGTTACTTTAGCCTTCCTAAGCAAAACTTAGCTTATTTAGTTTGTTTATTTTGTTTATGCTTCATCCTCTAATATCATACTATTTTCTAATTCGTTCATTGAATCCAAGATTTTCTGTATGCATCATAGGAAAAATAACCAGAAAGAAAGAACAAAATTTTCCTTAGCATTTATCAGCTATAGTACTCAAAGACTTTTCAAGCTTTATTGGTTTGATGCTTCAGTCACGCAACTTTTCCCAACTAGTCTATTGTAACCAAATCCTAATTAACATCATGCATAAAAGTCTATAGTCGTTTCTGTGACTTGACTTACCACACTTCATAAACTATTCCTGAGAGCATTATAATATGCAAGTCTCAATTTTCAGTACCATAAAAAACTGTTTTTTCCTTTCATTTGTATCTCTCATTGCTGATTCTTGATATTTTCTTGTGTAACAATGGTTTTTGGAAAATCTTGTTATGGTGTGTGTTAATACAATTTATCTTTATATGCTCTCTTTCTCAAGAAATTGTAAATATTATTCCTCTTGGTTCCAACATCACAGCTGGCAAATAATTCTATACCAAATTGTACCAGCAATTATAGTGCAAAATACTACATGGAGGAAAAGTGTCACCCATCTAGAGAATTTGCTTTTGGTTTCTATCCTCTTAGATGAATACTGGACTCTTCCTTGTTGGCATTTGGTTTGATAAAATCCCCAAGCAGAAAACTCTCGTATGGTCACAAGCCAAGTATATGGATAGATGATCCAGTTCGTGCTGGATCAAAGGTTAATCTAACGCTGAGCAGACACCTTGTGTTGACAGACACTAATGGGACAAAGTTTGTTCTGTACAATGGCACAGGCGCAAGTCATGCAGCTATGCAAGATGATGGAAATTTTGTCCTGACAAATTCATCCTCAGGAGTCATGTGGGAAAGCTTTGATTTCCCAACGGATACTATTTTGCCTGGTCAAGTTCTTGTTATGGGGCAGAAGCTATTTTCTAATGCCAATGGAACAGTTGATTACTCGACGGGGAAGTACAGATTAGAGATGCAGATGGATGGGAATGTGGTCTTGTCTGCATATAGAATTCCTGATTTGGGCTACTGGAACTCTTGGACTAAAGACAACACTAGTGTTAGTCTAGTCTTCAATAAGACCACAGCTAATATGTTCGTTTTGAATGGAAGCTCAACAATATACAGCATGACAGCAGACTTGCCTTCTTCAGTTCAAGGTTATTACCACAGAGCTATAATAACTGACAAGGGAGATTTCCAACAGCTCTACCGCAGCAAAGTAAATGGGAACGGATGGTCTGTTGCATGGCAAGCTGTCCCACAACCTTGCACTGTGAATAACATTTGCAGTGTATATGGCTTCTGTCAGTCATCTGATAATAAGGAAATAAATTGTAGTTGCTTGCCAGGCTATTCTCCTAAGGATCGATATGATACATCTAAAGGATGTAATCCAAATGAGGTGAAAGTTTTCTGTGATTCAAATTCTTCACCTTCGGATGTTTCTATTGAGAGACAAGCTAATGCTGATTTCCCTAATAGTGATTTTTCAGAACTAGAAAGGGTGTTTCAAGTTGATGAGGAGATTTGCAGGCAGGAATTGTTAAATGATTGTCTTTGTGAGGCAGCTGTGTTGACTGATACAACATGTTACAAGAAGAGGATGCCTATACAGAAGTTATTCCTGATACAAATAACATGATTGCATTCCTTAAAATTAGTAACTCTTTGGCCTGTCAAAACAAAAAGCACTCTGTCTCGAAGGGTGTTTTGGTAGCAAGTGTGACAGTATGTGCAGTACTTGCTCCCCTTTTTTCAGAAATTGCAATATATTATCACCCTTTTGTGCAGAAATATAGACATGCCAAAAACCCTCCAAAAAGAAAGCCAATTGAGCTGAGTTTAAGGCATTTTTATACCAGCAGCTGCGCGAAGCCACGAATGGTTTCAAGAATAAATTAGGCCAAGGAGCTTCTGGTGGTGTTTATAGCGGAATTCTCAAATTAGAGAATGAAGAGGTTGAAGTTGCTGTGAAGCAATTGGCAAATGGCACTGAACAAGGTGAAGAAGATAAAGAATTTTTGGCTGAAGTGAGAGTTATAGGCCTAACACATCACAAGAATCTGGTTCGTTTGTTAGGCTTCTGCAACGAAAAGAATCATAGGCTTCTTGTTTATGAACTAATTAGAAATGGAGCTGTGTCAAATTTCATCTTCTGCGATGGACAAAGACCAAGCTGGAAGCTAAGAAGTGACATAGTAATTGGAATTGCTAGAGGCCTGTTGTACTTGCATGAAGAGTGTGTGAACTAGATCATTCATTGTGACATTAAGCCACAAAATGTCCTTCTTGACAAGAACTACACTGCCAAAATTGCAGATTTTGGTCTTGCAAAGCTTCTTATGAAAGATCAGACGCGAACAAGCACGAATTTTAGAGGAACAATGGGTTATATGGCACCAGAATGGCTAAAAAACGTGCCCGTCACAACCAAAGTTGATATCTACAGCTTCGGTGTATTGTTGTTTGAGATTATTTTCTGCCAAAGGCACATGGACTTGAACCCAATTGGCGAAGCAAACGAAGAGATTGAGTGATCTTAGTGGATTGGGTTCTTCATTGTGGGAGAAATGAGATGTTGAAAAATGATGCTAATCATGCTGACGAAATTATGCGTGATTTTCACAATTTTGAGAGGATGACTATGATTGGGCTATGGTGCTTGTGTCCTGAACCAAATCTTAGACCATTTGCAGCAAAGCTTGTTCAGATGTTGGAAGGAACTATAGAAGTAGATGTGCCTCCTATGGTTGATTCAAACATGTATTGAAGTAGTATTTGTTGTATTGTTTTAAATTTCTTGTATTAGTCAAAAAATTAAGTGAAGTAGTATTTGTTGTATTGTTTTAAATTTCTTGTATTAGTCAAACAATTAAGTGCTAATCTGCATATAAGATTTAAAACAGATTGAAGATCTTCTCCATTCTTAACTCTCATGATGGTGAAAACATTTGAAAAGAACGAAGAAAATTAGCAAATACTTTAGGCCGAGGGACGGATATCTTGCTTTGTTTAAGGAGATTTCAAGTCCATTGCATAAAATCTTCACTGTTCTAACAGTAATACGAGTATTCTTTATTCGTCCCCTCTCGGAGAACAAATTATCAGCTGACAACATCATATGACTCAAACGAAACTCTAGACTAGTTGTTAAGTACAAAGCTCCACTACGAGGAACACCTTAATAAGTAATGTTGTCTTTTTTGCAGTGAATATGTTGGAGACTTAAGATTGTTTTCTTTCTCACAACTCTATTTTTGCACATTTTTTCAGTCACTAGGCCTAGTTAATATCAATATTTTCCTTTTGTCAAATTTTTACTGCTGCAATCAAGAAAATGAACTTTTGCCCCACTTTAAAAGGCTGTTTAAATGGCATTAAGAATGAGAAATTTGACGAAGCCCAATCAATGTGACACTGTCGGATGTCAAGGTACCAACATCAACTGGTCCACATGTCTTACACTAGATGTTAAATTCCATTTATATAATGTATGACTGATATCATCAGAATCTAATTCTCAATCTTTTTGTTGTTTTCCACCATACTTTTCAAATCTAACATTACTAAAATAGACCAAAAAAGTTATTTGTAACCATAGTCTATAAAAAAACTCTCCACTCAACCAACACAGTAACAAATGTTAGATTAAACAAAGAATCATAATTGAATGAAACAAGAAACAATTTACAACGATGATGGCATTAAGCATATTGAAATTACTGGTTAGAAAGTTGACAGATGAAAATTAAGTAGACCGTTGAGTATATGAAATAGTAAATCTCCTTTGTTTTCCTTCCCAAAGTCCTATAAAATGTAGCGAGAATTTCTACTCCTTTGCTCAATTAACTCATAATGGAAAGCTTCTCTTTATTCACAAATAGTGTCACCAAAGATAACCAGCAACTTCCTGATATAGTAATCTCTGATCTTCCAAAAGAAAGAGGTTGGATTACTGAGTACATTCACCCATACAAAGGCTTTTGGTATGCCACTCAAGTTCTTCAAGGTCTTATAGCTCTTCAAGATAACCACTTTAAGCTAAAACCAACTGATGTCTTACTAGCGAGTTACCCAAAATCTGGTACCACATGGCTCCAGGCCCTTCTTTTTGCCATTACAAATAGACCAAAGTCCTATGTGGTGTCCACCTCAGAGTTGTCAGTGCCATGTCATATCTCATGTCCACCATGGACAATTTTAACGGAAGAGGGGTATATTTGAACTCAAAGTATAACAGAGGGGTATATTTGGACTCAAAGTATAACGAAAAGGGTATATTTGGACCCAAAGTATAACAAGGGGTATGTTTAACCCTTTTCTGATAGTACATGGGTATATTTGACCCTTTTCCGAAAAAAGAATCGTAATTAATGAAACAAGAAACAATTTACAAAGACGATGGCATTAAGCATATTGAAATTACTGGTTAGAAAGTTGACAGATAAAAAATTAAGCTGACAGTTGAGTATATGAAATAGTAAATCTCTTTTGTTTTCTTCCCAAAGTCCTATAAAATGTAGCAAGAATTTCTACTCCTTGGCTCAATTAGCTCATAATGGAAAGCTCCTCTTTATTCACAAATAGTGCCACCAAAGATAACCAGCAACTACCTGATATAGTAATCTCTGATCTTCCAAAAGAAAGAGGTTGGCTTACTGAGTACATTCACCCATACAAAGGCTTTTGGTATGCCACTCCAGTTCTTCAAGGTCTTATAGCTCTTCAAGATAACCACTTTAAGCTAAAACCAACTGATGTCTTACTAGCTAGTTACCCAAAATCTGGTACCACATGGCTCAAGGCCCTTCTTTTTGCCATTACAAATAGACCACAATATGATTTTAATACACACCCTTTGCTCTCTTCAAATCCACATGAGTTAGTACCTCATTTAGAGTCCTATGCATTTAAGTACCCAACAAATCCAATACCAAATTCTTCTCTAATGCATACACATCTTGCCTTCAATTCTTTACCAGTAACTGATGGCTCCTCCAAGTGCAAAATAGTGTACATTTTTCGCGATGCGAAAGACGTGTTAGCTTCTTTCTGGTATTTTATTCAAAAATTAAGACCCAAGGATCTTCCATTCATTTCTCTACCAGAAGCTTTTGACCAATTTAGTAAAGGGTATTCACCCTTTGGTCCATTTTGGGATCATGTAATGGGATATTATAAAGCCAGCTTAGAATTTCCAAAGATGATTTATTTCTTGAAGTATGAGGACTTGAAGAAAGATCCAAAGTTTCATGCAAAGAGATTAGCTGAGTTCTTGGAAAAGCCATTTTCTTTAAAGGAAGAAAGTGAAGGCAGTGTAGAGAAAATAATAGAGCTTTGTAGCTTTGAGAAGCTGAGCAACTTGGAAGTGAATAAAGAGGGTACACACACTGATTTTCTTTTCCCTACTATTGCAAACAACATATTTTTCAGACAAGGGAAAGTAGGTGATTCCAAGAACCATCTTTCAAAGGAAATGATTGAGGTTCTTGATGAGATGACAAAGCAAAAGTTGGGTTTGATTTAACTAAATCTATCTCTCAGCAGCAAAATGGTAAATGGATTGAGTCAAACCAGAAACATATATGGTAACTAGCATGATTTTCTTAGTAAGAAAATTGTCCAATAAATTGAGGTTCCTTTTAGTCTTTTTTTTCATGATTGTTGTTGTTCTTGATTCCAATATACGTGGTTTTTCGTCCGGTGAATCATTTCTGGTTTGAGAAGTTTTAAGTTTGCAAAGAGACTTCTTTTTGTCTCGCAAATTGTAGACCCATATTCTAACACTTTCGGATCCACCTTTTGTGAAAATATAATTCATCATTCATAACCCCTACAACATAATAGAAGGACTAAATTAGATTCCTAATACTAAAGGGACTATTATGTAATTAACTAAAGTTGCCAAATACCTCCATACACAAATCCCCCTTAAAACAAATTTGTCCACAAAGTTGAGATGAAAAATGGACAGTGTATGTCATGATAACTTAACACACTTGAAATGGCATTCCCAGGGAGCATTTTGAGTTTGTGCTTTCAAAACTCTTGCTTGACAAAGTCATATTCCATGGAGAACACAACAAGAGCAGGGACAACACTGTTTATTCCAGTATTAATAAGATTCTTGTCTATAACCTTGTCAGCTAGCACACCATGAAAAAAGTTGAAATGCCTGCGAGTTTTCTCCAATCAATGTGACACAGATGTCAAGGTACCAACATCAACTGATAGGTCCACGTGTCTTACACTGAATGTTAAATTCCATTTTTTCTTTGTATCTTTATTTTATTGTCTTCTCCAGCTACCTCTTTTGGCAATTAAATGGAAGTTTTATTAATTTTCATGAAACAGTACAAAACAAATACAATCACTTCAGCAACTACCTTCTTCTTCATTGCCACAACCTTATCTCCATTTACACTTCATTGCAATTTCTAAGTTCTGCTACACGCATTTCTTGGCTTTTGGGCTTAATGCCTTTGTAAATGTGTTAGATTTCTGTGGCTGCATCTCTAATTTTTTTGCGAATAAGCTCAGATCTCATAGGTGGAGAAATCGAGTTCTAGTGAAGGAAAAAAAAAAATAAACACAAATTTGTCCAAAGAAGCTCAAATCTCATAAATGGGGAATCGTTAAAGCCAAAGAAATAAGGAAGAGAAGAGTTTAGAACGAAAAAAGAAAAAGAAAAAAACAGAAACAGAGCAAGATTCGTAAAATGGAGAGAAAGCTTGGAAATGGTGGAAGTGGGTTTCTAAGAATACAGGGTTGAAAAGAATTTTAAAAAAATTGAATTGTGGCTTTTGAAAGAAGAAAGAAGAAAAAAGATGAAAAAATACAAGAATACAAAAAAGAAAATGTACGCGTACAGTTGTGAAAATTTTCACAACTGCTACTGAAAATTCACTCCAACACACCTTAAATCTCAACCAAACAGCACCAAATATCAAATTCGAAATCTTCTCGGTGTTCCGGTTCTTTTGATATCTTACCCACTCGAAATGGAGCTCGTTCGCGGCAACCCGAAAATTCGATCTTGAAGCTTTGAGCTTCAACAATGGCGGACAGATATGTTCTTCATCAAATTTCGATTTCCGGTGAAGGGTAGTTTCCAAGTGGGTCCTCATAGCCGAAGAGGATTTGTTTTCAAGAATTGAGAAAATGGAAAAATAGGGAATAAAGGAGAACATTGGAAGGAGATGGTGGAACTGGAAAAATGGAGCAGAAAAGAAGAAAATCCGGTTTGCATGCAGAAAGACCAGCTTTTGACAATAAATCCAATGAATACTTGCACTGGGTTTCAAAACTCTTTGCGACCTCAACTTGGAACGACATAGATCAAAGGGTCGTTCATTAGCCCTACTAGTCAAATACAGGAAAAAGAGGGATGGATTTCGACCTTGCTTTTTTAGCTCTCAGGCTAGCTTTAGAAGTTCGGCCCGGTTTTTTTGGTGTCGTAGGGGCTGATTGACCTTTCTAACGCATATTCAGTCGTAGCGGCATGGCCCCACTGATTTGTTTCGAAGAAGTGAATTCTGAGGTGGCATATGAATTTTCAACAAGTTGAGGTGGCTCTGACAAGGCATTAACTTGGTGCGTGTGTAATGCACTTTCCATTATGAGAGTGGTATTATAATCTTAAGGTGATATTATTTTCAATTCATACTAGATAAGGGGTATATAATTACAAGTTAAGTTTAGTTGCTAAAGTGAGTTATGCGGCCAAATTTAAGGGTGAAATTATGTCTTTTTCTCTTTATATAATGTATGACTGATATCATCAGAATCAAATTCTCAGTCTTTTTGTTGTTTTCCACCATATTTTTCAAATCTAACATACTAAAATAGATCAGAAAAGTTATTTGTACCCGTAATCTATAAAAAAACTCTCCACTCAACCGACACACCAACAAATGTAGATTAACCAGTGGCATTTGGTGCTGAGTCCGGGCCCAACACTAACATTAAAAATTAAATTTATTATTATTTTTTATCTTTTTTCTTCTAGATGTAGTCTAAACTTTAGATTTATTTATACCTGAATGTCAAAAAACATAATGACCAATATTATATTATAGCAGTAACATAACATCTTTATCATTAGTGAGCACAAGTTTGAACACAATCTAGTATGGAGGAGAAAAGGTGAAGCAGCAGGGCATTTAGGAAAGCCATGAAAAAAGGTGGTTCGATCGTTTTAGCGGTAGAGACTTCTTTCTAGAGATGAAACCATAAAATGATATAATGCGATGAAGAGCCTGTTTGGATGGGCTTATGCCTATAAGCTGTTTGCAGCTTATAAGCTAAAAAAAATAAGTTGGGGTAGTCTAACTTATTTTTTTGGCTTTATAGGTCGTTTTCACTTATAATTTCTTTAGATAAGCTAAGTCAATGGTAAATTATTTTTTTGAGCTATTTTAAGACAAATGACTTTAAAATTATTTAAGTAAAACAGCCAAACACTCAAAAAAACTGAAAACAGCTTATAAGTCAACTTATAAGCCAATCCAAACGGGCTCGAAGTCCAAGAAAACTAAAGAGCTAACAATTTCATGCTCGTTAACTTGAAAAAGTGAACCTATCTAATGAAAATTTATAGCAGTAATATTTACTATAACTTCGTCTCTACAAAAGTTTCTCTTAATAAGTTTTGCTAGAATTGAAACTCTTTTTGAATGCCACAATATTGTACATTCTGTTCACAAAAATATAATAGCATGTCTTTATAATACATTATATCATGCAAAATTATGCATTCAACGAAAGTCAAACTTTGTACTAATACTTTGTACTAATATGTACTCGTTCCATTCTAATTCATATTAAAGTGTTTGATGGAGCACAAAATTTAAAAGAAAAAAAAATACTTTTAAAATTTATAGTTTAAAATAAGCCATAGAAATTTGTGTGACAATAAATTATTTCATTAAGTATAAAATGAGAAATTTGAAGTTAAATTGTTACTAAGTATGAAAAGATATTCCTTTTTAGATTAACTAAAAAGAAAGAGTGTAACTTAAATTGAGACGGAGAAAGTATTAATTTAAAATCTTAATATTATCTTTTGTATTTAAAAAATGATTAACTCTTATATTATCACGATGGATCGTAAATAAAGTAAAAGTTATCATAACATATTGCACTTTTAATAGTTTCTCAAAAGGTATCTAGTAAGCTTTTGAATTAATTTATAATAATCATTTACATAAACTATATATCCAAACAGTGGAAGGATGTCTTAATACGTTTTAATCGATCAACTTTTGCAACCGAACTTTTAAAATTAGCTAATCATGAAAGTTGTACTTTTAATGAGAAACAATTTGTGTTTAGCTAATTAATTTGAAAAACACTTTTGAGCAACAATTAGTGTTTGGCTAAACTTTTAAAAAATATTTCTAAGTTTATTTTCTTAAACAAGTTTTTTCAAAAAGTACTTTTAGAGAAAAAATATTATTTTAGCTGCTGGAAAACAGCTTCTGCTGCTCATTAAAAACACTTATTTTCTCTTAAAAGCTTCGTCAAACACCTCACTTTTTTAAATAAACACTTTTAACCTCCTAAAAGCTTGGCCAAACGGGCGACCTTTGTAAAATATCCTAAAAGTTTTCCATATATACCAAATTGTGTGATGGCAATTGAAGTACTCCCTCCGTCCCAAAATAAGTGTCGCTTTAGCAAAAAAAAAAAAAAAAAGTCCCAAAATAAGTGTTGTTTTAGGAATTCAAGACAAAAATAGTAATTATTTCCAACTATACCCTTATATTAAAGAACTACTCCCTCCGGTTAAAAAAAAAAAAGCTTTATTTTTTGGTTCAAAAAGAGTGTACACTTACTAAATAAAAAAAGAACTAACCTTATTTTTCCAGATTTGCCTTTATTAAGTGTTAAGTGATCAAATCCCACTATTTAATTAGGAGTAGTTTAGTCAAATTACCTATTTTTACCTAAGAGTTATTATTTTCTTAAAGAGTGTGCAAATGACTAAGTGGACAATTTTTTTGAGCCAGAGGGAGTACTTCTTAATAGTGTCCAATTCTCAAGAAATATCTAATAATAATAAATAGGAATAACTTAGTAAACTATAACATTTATTTTTTTCTTAATGAGCGTGAAATGAGCTAAAGCGGCACATATTTTAGAATGGAGAGAGTAATATTGAATCACATAAGGGAAACATAAAAGAGAAACAACACAAAATCTTAAATTGGTGCAACAGGTGTCACTGACTGTGAGATGCAAAGGATCTTAAAAAGGATGTTGACTTTTCATAACTATTCAAAATGTCTTATTAGCTCAACAGAGAGTGACGCCCTTCCCAAGAAAATTAAGTTTATGGAATTCCAAAAATAGGTCTGTGAGGACGACAAAAGCACTTTATTCACGCAACCGAACTTTTAAAATTAGCTAATCTTGAAAGTTGTACTTTTAATGAGAAACAATTTGTGTTTAGTTAATCAATTTGAAAAAGACTTTTGAGCAAAGAATTAGTGTTTGACTAAACTTTTTTTTTTTAAAATCTAAGTTTATTTTCTTAAACATGTTTTTTCAAAAAGTACTTTTAGAGAAAAATTATTATTTTAGCTTCTGGAAAACAGATTATGCTGCTCCTTAAAAACACTTATTTTCTCTTAAAAGCTTCGTCAAACACCTCACTTTTTAAAATAAACACTTTTAACCTCCTAAAAGCTTGGCCAAACAGGCTACCTTTGCAAAATATCCTAAAAGTTTTCCTTATTTACCAAATTGTGTGATGGCAATTGAAGTACTCCCTCCGTCCCAAAATAAGTGTCGCTTTAGCAAAAAAAAAAAATGCCCCAAAATAAGTTGTTCTTTGGGAATTCAAGACAAAAATTGTAATTATTTCCAACTATACCCTTATATTAAAGAACTACTCCCTCCGGTTAAAAAAAAAATTATTTTTTTGTTCAAAAAGAGTATACACTTACTAAATAAAAAAAGAACTAACCTTATTTTTCCAGATTTGCCTTTATTAAGTGCTAAATGATCAAATCCCACTATTTAATTAGGAGTAGTTTAGTCAAATTACCTATTTTCTCCTAAGATTTATTATTTTCTTAAGGAGTGTGCAAATGGCTAAGTGGACAATTTTTTGAGCCGGAGGGAGTACTTCTTATTAGTGTCCAATTCTCAAGAAATATCTAATAATAATAATAAATAGGAATAACTTAGTAAACTATAACATTTATTATTTTTCTTAATGAGCGTGAAATGAGCTAAAGCGGCACATATTTTAGAATGGAGAGAGTAATATTGAATCACATAAGGGCAACATAAAAGAGAAACAACACAAAATCTTAAATTGGTACAACAGGTGTCACTGACTGTGTGATGCAAAGGAGCTTAAAGAGGATGTTGACTTTTCGTAACTATTCAAAATGTCTTAGCTCAACAGAGAGTGATGCCCTTCCCAAGAAAATTAAGTTTATGGAATTCCAAAAATAGGTCTGTGAGGACAACAAAAGCACTTTATTCACGCAACCGAACTTTGAAAATTAGCTAATCTTGAAAGTTGCACTTTTAATGAGAAACAATTTGTGTTTAGTTAATCAATTTGAAAAAGATTTTTGAGCAGCAATTAGTGTTTTGCTAAACTTTTAGAAAATATTTCTAAGTTTATTTTCTTAAACATGTTTTTTCAAAAAAGTACTTTTGGAGAAAAATTATTATTTTAGCTTCTGAAAAACTGCTTCTACTGGTCTTTAAAAACATTTATTTTCTCTTAAAAGCTTCGTCAAACACTTCACTTTTTTAAGATAAACACTTTTAACCTCCTAAAAGCTCGGCCAAACAGGCTACCTTTGCAAAATATCCTAAAAGTTTTCCTTATTTACTAAATTATGTGATGGAAATTGAAGTACTCCCTCAGTCCCAAAATAAGTGTCGCTTTAGAAAAAAAAAATGTCTCAAAATAAGCATTGCTTTAGGAATTCAAGACAAAAATAGTAATTATTTCCAACTATACCGTTATATTAAAGAACTACTCCCTCCGGTTAAAAAAAAGCTTTATTTTTTTTCTTTTCAAAAAGAGTGTACACTAATAAATAAATAAAAGAACTAACCTTATTTTTTCAAATTGTTACATCCCGTACTTCTGAAGGAGCACTTGTTAAATTTAAGCGTAAGCATGTCGAGCTATGGCTAAGTAAAATAACTTTGGAATATATGAAGTCAAGCATTATTAATATTTTTATGAGTAAATGATGTATATAAGGAATACCGGAAGATCCTATAAGGAAATGAGTAGAAGATATTTAGTATGACTTTGGAGAAAATATGGGTCAAGGTTTCGAAATATCTATAATTCTGGTCCAACTTGGGGAAGGAATATCTTTTAGAGTATGAGGAGTTTTGAGGTGAAACAAAAGCCTAAAATGAAGTTCATTGAGTCTAGTTTCCAACGCAACAAACCGCTCGTCGATACAACATCGGAGTAGAGAATTATGGACGTTACAAGTTAGGCTTAAAAGAAACAGAAACGTCTTTAAAGATGCTTTTGACGTAATTTTTCTACTTAATTTACTGTGACCCCCTTAAATTTGACCTACTATTTAAGGATCAAATCTGATCCCAAACCTCATTTTTCAGCTCAAAAATACTCCAAATATTTCCCAATGTCCTAGAAAATTCTCCCACCTTCCGTTCACTAGATTTTAACGCAACTTAAGTGAAATTCCCGAATTTAAGTTCGGACAACACATAGCTGCGATTATAATATCGAATTGCGGCGAAGCTCGGCTTGGATTCAAGGTGATAATCGAAGATATTGCAATTCTAGTGGGTGAAAGGTATGAATCTTTCCTTATTAGTATTGATTTAAGCCTATTTACGGAGGAAAAGTTACTAAATGAGCGCATAATGAATTTATGGGTCGAGAAATTGGATAAAACATCGTGTGGGATGTTTATGGAGTATTTTGGTGTTGATAATATTATTGTTGAAGTTGGTATTGTTGTTGTTGTTGATTGGTTGCTTAATTGTGATTTCGGGCTGGACATATAAACAGGGGAGATGCTGCCCAAATTTCGGCAAATTTTAAGAGGATTTAATTTGAGGGCTTAAGACGAGCATATGATAATGAGCCTAACAATAGTATGAATGATTTTATATGTAGATTACGAGATTACGAATGATTTTATGTAGATTGCAAGACAGAAAGTAAGTTGGAAAAGTCGAGAAGTAAGCTTCCAGGTATGTTAAGGCTTTCCCTTTTTTTCATTTTGGCATTATCCTATAACATGAGCGAACAACGAGTAATCGAGTCTCCATATTACTCTATTTAGAAGTAAGGAGTATCTCGATTCTTGAAGTTATGATTGTTCCTTTCTGGAACATGGGTCCCGAGTTTTATATCATGATTATGTTAGTTCACATTCATAATTGCATTCATTTACATATATATGCATATTGACCCGTGACGATTATATATATATATGGGGTATGGGGAAAATGGAGAGGCGTTATATATGCATTACGACCTTAGTGGTTTACAACACATGATGATTATGATGCTCGAAGGGCCGTTATGCTATTATGCCGAAGATTATGTTATTATGCCCAACTTTAAAATGGGATATGGATCAGAGAGTATTCCCAAGCATATGACCTATGCATATCATAAACTTTTTTAAAGCGGTTTCAACTACGCCCGGATAAGACATATAGATGCAAAATCATACGGATATGTTCGAAAGTCACATACATATGTATTCGATTTATTTAGCTTAAGTTTCATTTCATTCAAAGACTCCTTTGATGTTACCTTTTTTTCGCATACGTCCCTTTTTATTTGATCTTAAACATTCGGGTGAATCAGTACGGATCGATTTATTGCAATAGAACTCCTAAATTACATCCGCCATTTTCCCTTTTGTTCGGAGTTGCACGGGTCTATATCTTTCTTTTGTGTTTGTGGACGAATTTTGTGATCGGTTTTCCTAAAAGGGTTCTTTAGAGGCTTGTAGACACATACAAGGTAAATAATCGGAAGTGTCCTTGTGGCCCATCCTTTGATGCATAGTTACTTATGAGAGCCGTTTCGGCTCAAAACGAGTTTCGCATATATTCCAGAGGCGGCCGGACCGCAAAATAAGTTTTGTTTCTTTAGGAGGCGGACCGAAAGAAGAATAGTAATTATATGTATATATACCCTTTTTTCGAGCGCAAGTGGCCACTTTAGGCCTATCCACGTTCTTAGCTAAATGTAAGTTTAAATGTTGGTTCGTCCGAGTGTACAGGCACTAAATAAAAAAAGAACTAACCTTATTTTTGACACAAATTTGCCTTTATTAAGTGTTAAGTGATCAAATTCCACTATTTAATTAGGAGTAGTTTAGTCAAATTACCTATTTTTGCCTAAGAGTTATTATTTTTTCAGGAGTGTGCAAATTGTTAAGTGGACAATGTTTTGAGCCGGAGGGAGTACTTCTTATTAGTGTCCAATTCTCAAGAAATATCTAATAATAATAAATAAGGATAACTTAGTAAACTATAACATTTATTATTTTTCTTAATGAGCGTGATATTTTAGAATGGAGAGAGAAATATTGAATCACATAAGGGCAACATAAAAGAGAAACAACACAAAATCTTAAATTGGTACAATAGGTGTCACTGACTGTGAGATGCAAAGGAGCTTAAAGAGGATGTTGAGTTTTGGTAACTATTCAAAATGTCTTAGCTCAACAGGGAGTGATGCCCTTCCCAAGAAAATTAAGTTTATGGAATTCCAAAAATAGGTCTGTGAGGACAACAAAAGCACTTTATTCACGCAATCGAACTTTGAAAATTAGCTAATCTTGAAAGTTGTACTTTTAATGAGAAACAATTTGTGTTTAGTTAATCAATTTGAAAAAGACTTTTGAGCAGCAATTAGTGTTTTGCTAAACTTTTAAAAAATATTTCTAAGTTTATTTTCTTAAACATGTTTTTTCAAAAAGTACTTTTAGAGAAAAATTATTATTTTAGCTTTTGGAAAACAGCTTCTGCTGCTCCTTAAAAACACTTATTTTCTCTTAAAATCTTCGTCAAACACCTCACTTTTTAAAAATAAACACTTTTAACCTCCTAAAAGCTTGGCCAAACAGGCTACCTTTGCAAAATATCCTAAAAGTTTTCCTTATTTACTAAATTGTGTGATGGCAATTGAAGTACTCCCTCCGTCTCAAAATAAGTGTCGCTTTAGCAACAAAAAAAAAAAAAGTCTCAAAATAAGTGTTGCTTTAGGAATTCAAGACAAAAATAGTAATTTTTTTCAACTATACCCTTATATTAAAGAACTACTCCCTCCGGTTAAAAAAAAAGCTTTATTGTTTTTTTCAAAAAGAGTGTACACTAATAAATAAATAAATAAATAAATAACCTTATTTTTTCAGATTTGCCTTTATTAAGTGTTAAATGTTCAAATCCCACTATTTAATTAGGAGTAGTTTAGTCAAATTACCTATTTTTACCTAAGAGTTATTATTTTCTTAAGGAGTGTGCAAATACTTAAGTGGACAATTTTTTGAGCCGGAGGGAGTACTTCTTATTAGTGTCCAATTCTCAAGAAATATCTAATAATAATAAATAGGAATAACTTAGTAAACTATAACATTTATTATTTTTCTTAATGAGCATGAAATAAGCTAAAGTGACACATATTTTAGAATGGAGAGAGTAATATTGAATCACATAAGGGCAACATAAAAGAGAAACAACACAAAATCTTAAATTGGTACAACAGGTGTCACTGACTGTGAGATGCAAATGAGCTTAAAGAGGATGTTGACTTTTCGTAACTATTCAAAATGTCTTATTAGCTCAACAAAGAGTGACACTTTATTATCTCAACAAGTGTCACTTTATTCACGCTTCTATATGTTAGTAAAAAAAGAACAGGTTGGGGTAAATGGGTTGGGTGGTGAGGTGGCATGCTATGTGGTGTCCACCTCAGAGTTGTCAGTGCCATGTCATATCTCATGTCCACCATGGACAATTTTAACGGAAGAGGGGTATATTCGGACTCAAAGTACAACAGAGGGGTATATTTGGACTCAAAGTATAACGAGAAGGGTATATTTGGACCCAAAGTATAACAAGGGGTATGTTTAACCCTTTTCTGATAGCACATGGGTATATTTGACCCTTTTCCAAAAAAAGAATCGTAATTGAATGAAACAAGAAACAATTTACAAAGACGATGGCATTAAGCATATTGAAATTACTGGTTAGAAAAGACAGATAAAAAATTAAGCAGACAGTTGAGTATATGAAATAGTAAATCTCTTTTGTTTTCCTTCCCAAAGTCCTATAAAATGTAGCAAGAATTTCTACTCCTTTGCTCAATTAGCTCATAATGGAAAGCTCCTCTTTATTCACAAATAGTGCCACCAAAGATAACCAGCAACTTCCTGATATAGTAATCTCTGATCTTCCAAAAGAAAGAGGTTGGCTTACTGAGTACATTCACCCATACAAAGGCTTTTGGTATGCCACTCCAGTTCTTCAAGGTCTTATAGCTCTTCAAGATAACCACTTTAAGCTAAAACCAACTGATGTCTTACTAGCTAGTTACCCAAAATCTGGTACCACATGGCTCAAGGCCCTTCTTTTTGCCATTACAAATAGACCACAATATGATTTTAATACACATCCTTTGCTCTCTTCAAATCCACATGAGTTAGTACCTCATTTAGAGTCCTATGCATTTAAGTACCCAACAAATCCAATACCAAATTCTTCTCTAATGCATACACATCTTGCCTTCAATTCTTTACCTGTAACTGATGGCTCCTCCAAGTGCAAAATAGTGTACGTTTTTCGCGATGCGAAAGACGTGTTATCTTCTTTCTGGTATTTTGTTCAAAAATTAAGACCCAAGGATCTTCCATTCATTTCTCTACCAGAAGCTTTTGACCAATTTAGTAAAGGGTATTCACCCTTTGGTCCATTTTGGGATCATGTAATGGGATATTATAAAGCCAGCTTAGAATATCCAAAGATGATTTATTTCTTGAAGTATGAGGACTTGAAGAAAGATCCAAAGTTTCATGCAAAGAGATTAGCTGAGTTCTTGGAAAAGCCATTTTCTTTAAAGGAAGAAAGTGAAGGCACTGTAGAGAAAATAATAGAGCTTTGTAGCTTTGAGAAGCTGAGCAACTTGGAAGTGAATAAAGAGGGTACACACACTGATTTTCTTTTCCCTACTATTGCAAACAACATATTTTTCAGACAAGGGAAAGTAGGCGATTCCAAGAACCATCTTTCAAAGGAAATGATTGAAGTTCTTGATGAGATGACAAAGCAAAAGTTGGGTTTAATTTAACTAAATCTATCTCTCAGCAGCAAAATGGTAAAGGGAGGGATTGAGTCAAACCAGAAACATAGTAACTAGCATGATTTCTTAATAAGAAAATTGTCCAATAAATTGAGGTTCCTTTTAGTCTTTTTTTTGGGTTAACCCTCATAAGGGTAGCTTTGACTTCATGATTGTTACGTTGTTGTTCTTGATTCCAATATACGTGGTTTTTCGTCCGGTGAATCATTTTTGGTCCGAGAAGTTTTAAGTTCGCAGAGAGACTTCTTTTTGTCTTGCGAATTGTAGACCCATATTCTAACACTTTCGGATCCACCTTTTGTGAAAATATAATTCGTCATTCATAACCCCTACAACATAATAGAAGGACTAAATTAGATTCCTAATACTAAAGGGACTATTATGTAATTAACTAAAGTTGCCAAATACCCCACACACAAATCCCCCTTAAAACAACTTTGTCCTCAAAGTTGAGATGAAAAATGGACAGTGTATGTCATGATAACTTAACACACTTGAGATGGCATTCCCAGGGAGCATTTTGAGTTTGTGCTTTCAAAACTCTTGCTTGACAAAGTCATATTCCATGGAGAACACAACAAGAGCAGGGACAACACCGACTATAACCTTGTCAGCTAGCACACCATGAAAAAAGTTGAAATGCCTGCGAGTTTTCTTCATAAATTGGCTCAAAGAAGCACCCTTAAAATGCTTAAAGTTTCTATTGAACTGTAAGTGCTCTTTTCGTGCAACATAAGCTGTCCCAAAGCTTCCTCTCATTATTTTTCGTCTCATAATAATGATAGAAGTAGTTTTGGCTGCACCATTTTCACCCAAAGTTCAAAGATATTCCCGAGGCATAAACCTTCCTCATTAGTTGTAACTTCTGTTGCTTCTCATCTTCAAGGGCATGTATAATAAACCTTGTAAAAGATGCACTATTGAAAACTGAAAGTGCCTCAATTGGCCATGAAAAGTCACCAGTACTTGATATCGCAGTCACCAACTCAAGAATCATCTTCCTTGATGTGCTATAGTTGTGAGAATCAGTGGAACTAACAGAGAAGAATACATCTGATATGATAAAGATGCTAATTCCTTTCCAATGAACCACTATCATCTATTAGAAAGCAAGAACCAGACCTCCCATCTTAATGTGTTGAATAGAACCATAAGAATACCAAAAGTTCATTGCTGACCATGAAGAGAAAGCTATTGCAATGGGCAACCTGTTAAAAGATCTATCCTTAAATTGACACAGCTCTGTTTTTTTCAATGATATTGATGTTACTGCAGCTTGACCCATACAGCAGCCATTTTCGCGAACATCAACAAAGACGACTTCAACAATTGCTGAGGAGCTTCATAGTACTTCCAATAAGACTTGAAACATAGGTCGGATACTAATAAGTGTGGAAGAAGTATTCTTTAGAGCTTCTACCTGTAAAATCTGCTTGGAGACATAAAATGCCACCATACACTTGCCTGATTCATGAACACCTCCAGAAGTTAAATCTCCATCCACTTGTTTAAATGATAGAACAGTCTTCTGCTCTGCTTTTTGAACAAGTAGCAACTCTAGAGAGGCAGCCAAATGCTCAACCAAATAGTCCTATGGTGCTGAAAATTAAGAGTAACTGAACAAGTCCCAGCATGCTATAACTTATGATACCATCGAAATGGAAAGAATGGTTGATATGTAAGGGGCGGAGCCACATAGGGCCGAGGGGGTTCATCCCTTCAGTGGAGAAAAATACTACTTATACATGATCAAAATTATTTTCTATGTATATATAGTAGATGTTGAACCCCCTTTGACTTCTTCGTATGTTTACTTTTTTATATTTTGAACTCTCTTAGTGAAAATCCTGACTCTGCCACAATATGTAACCATGATAAAGCCACAAGATGGTTGAGTTTTAGAGAGGGAGGGAGGATAATAGGAGGCTAATACGAAGGGTGCCAAAGAAGAGTTAAAGCAAAAACCTGCAAGGAACCAAACTTGACATACAGTAACAGTGAAGCCACGATGTGAGTACGCTCTTGATCATAAGATGCATTTAAGTTTTCAAACATCTTCCAAATTACAGTCCTAAACAATTTGGCTCCCTATGCAACACCTGCTCCGTAAACACTTTAAGACACATCAAATCTTCTTGTAATTAGCATGGACAAAGACACTTGAGCTTTTGGTCTATCATTAGTCAAGTTCATGGACTGATTATTGCCTACACCAATATCCTTGTTATCGCTCCGCCTGGTCTCTTTGGTCCCAGTAAAACTAATCAACTTATCTTTGATAAATTTCACTGCTAAGCACTGAAGGAAATAATAAAAAAACATTTATTTCCCCGTCTGTCCCTCTAGGACATATCTTGAGAAGATCCCTTTAATAGTATTTTAATATTGGAATAAACTTTACCCTTTGTAATTGGCCATTTAACAATAGTTTCTTCTTCTTCAAGGATTGCAATAGAATTCAAGGATTGCAATAGAATTACGTTGATGAAGAAAACTTACTATTGAGAGAAAACATAGAATAAGGTTGGATGAACTGACCGCAACAGAGCCACCAAAGATAACATACACATGATGTACGCAGTGAGCAGAACAAAGATTAATTGAAACACCTTGACCATCTTCCTCTACCACAAAGATGCAAATAAGGTAAATTGTATTATCACACATGACCCCATAATAGGATTTTCCAAGAAACCATTGTTACAAAAAATACCATACTGAAGATTGAGACTTGCATGTTATATAATGCTCTCAGAAACAGTTTATAGGGTGTGGTCACGGAACGGACCATAGGCTTTTACACATGATGTTACTTAGGATTTGGTCCCTAACATCCATATCTTGAGAAATGGGCTGTGAATTCTGTGAGAACAATTATCAAAAGACTTGGTCTGCACCACTGCCCGAATACTCCTTACCTTACAATACTTGAAAGAGGAAGAAGCAAATCACAATTCTGAGTGGACTACCTTGACTTCGCAATTCTCTTCTACATTTTCTTTTGCACTCCCAACAGTCTCATGTATATCACTTGCTATAGTATATGTATGTCCTGTGTATGAAAATTATTTTCACCCTCAAACTTTGCTTTAAAAATCAAACTCTCCCCTCAACTTTCAACAATAGTCATTCTCCTCTTTATCCTAATTGACTTTTTTAAATTCCTATGTTACCCTTACATTATCAACTTGTCTTTTTTACTTTCACTTGTTTAAAATCATGATTTTTTAAATCTCTTTAATCTATGTAACAAATTTCCTATATATAAAAAAATATTACTTTTGAGAGGGAAAAGAAAAGTGAGAAGTATTAATTGAGTATGCAACTTAATGCCGTCCTATAATGAAATAAATGAGAAGAAAAAGAATTTCTTTTTTATTAATAATAATCAAAACTCTAATATCTATTTATACAAGTAAAAATAATAGGTAATACAAATTAATTAATAAAAATAGAAGTATATTCTATAACAAATTTCTAAAAGATTATTTATTTATATTGTAAATGAATTTTAAATTATAATTTTAGGTATTCCATTAATAACAACCAAAAATCATTTATATATTGACAATAGAGAATAAGAGAGAAGTGAAACTTAAATATACATATACATACATACGTAAAAATAACAGGTAATATGTGAGTGAGAGTGTGTGTGTATAAATATCAATCATAAAAAGTAACATTAGATTTTGTGATAAATTCATAAAAGGATTATTCTACTTATAATATGAATTTAAATAAAAATCTATAAATATCTAGGTTTAAAAAATAAATTTTATATAATATACAAAGGCATTACATAGACGGAGGATTGAAAATGTCAAGAGTAAATATAGGTATTGCATAGGATAAAGGGAGGAGAATGCCTATTGTTCATAATTGAGGGGGGAGTTTGATTTTTAAAGCAAAGTTGGGGGTAAAAATGATTTTCACTCATGTCATAAATATACCACTTATATATCACGTGTATGTCATGTATATAATGCTGATACACATGACATACATAGGACATATAGAAGATATACACATGAGATACAACAATATACATGTGACATAATTCTTTGCAAAATTAAGTTCTTGGCTTAATGCATATGCGCCCCCTAAACTTGTCCTTTTTTTTCTTCTTCTTCTTCTTCATTTTGGCACCTCAATTAAGTGTTGTTCCTATTGAATCCCTGAACTTGGCCTCAGGTGTGTCTATCAAACACAATCCGACTTACGTAACATATATGGTGAGTTTCATATTTTTTAGCCTTGCGCATGAATGTCAATTGCATCGCACGTGGAAAATTCAACCAATTAAAACACCCCACCCATTTTAATTATACACATCAGATATTAAGTTTTGGTTTTTTAGTTTTTGTTTCTTACTTCTCAGTTTTTGATTTTCCAATTTTAGTTTTCAGTTTTGGTTTCCTATCTTTCAGTTTTAGTTTTCAATTTTTATTTTCAGTTTTAGTTTCCAATTTTGATTTCTTATTTTCCAGTTTTGTTATTTGATTGATTTAAGTGGTGGTTCTTCACTTGTAGCACACTTCTTCCTATCTGATGTGTATAATTAAAATGGGTAAGGTGTTTTAATTGGTTGAATTTTTCACGTAGGATGCGATTGACATTAACGCGCAATGCTAAAAAAAAATGAAATTCACCATATATGCTATGTAAGTCGAATTGTGTTTGATAGACACACTTAAGGCCAAGTTCAGAGGTTCAATAAGAACAACACTTAGTTGAGGTGCCAAAAAAAAAAAAAAAGGGGCAAGTTTAGGGGGCCGCATATGCATTAAGCCAAGAAATCAATTTTGCAAAGAATTGTGTCATATATATATATATATATATATATATATATATATATATATATATATATATTGTATCTCATGTGTATATCTTCTATATGTCATGTGTATATCTTCTATGTCATGTGTATCAAAGATTATATACATGACATACACGTGATAAATAAGTGGTATATTTATGACATGGGTGAAAATCATTTTTACCCCTAACTTTGCTTTAAAATTCAAACTCTCCCCTCATTCAAACCAGTTCTAAATGTTCTCAAACTTCATAATCCACTCCTCCAAACTATTTCCAACATGATCGAGCAACACTCAATTGATTTTCAACACAATATTTTAAGGAGCGAATAAGTCGTTCTCTTTAAGGAGATTCAAGTCCATTACAATAGAATCTTCATTGGTCTAACAATAATACGAGTACTCTTTATTTGTCCCCTCTTGAATAGAAACCCGACAACATCGTATGATTCAAACGAATCTTTGAACTAGTTGTTGAGTTTAAAACTCTACCACAAAGAATACCTTTCTTCAAACAAATAATACTTTCTTTTTGTAGTAAATACGTTGGAGACTTAAAAGACTTTTTTCTTTCTCAAAATTGTCACTAGGACTAGTTAATATCTATGTTTTCCTGTTGTCAATTTTTACTGCTGCAACCAATCAAGAAATGAACTTATGCCTAATTCAAACGGCAGTTTAGATGGCATTAAGAAAGAGAAATTTGACAAATTCCAATCAATGTGATACTGGTGGTGCCAAATTACCAACATCAACTAATAGGTCCACGTGTCTTACACTGACTGTCAATTTCATTTTCTATCTATGTATGACTAAAGTCATCAAAAGGGAAATATTCAACCCTTCTGTTGTTTTTCACCATACTTTTCCAACTATAGTACTAAATAGACCAGAAAAGTTATTTGCATGAGTATGACCCGTAATTTATAAAAAAAACTCTCCCCTCAACCAACATCTAACCAGGGGTGGAGCCAGCCCTTCAGGTGTGGGTTCGGCCGAACCCAGTAACTTTTGTCCGAATCATATATTTGTATTAAAAATTTTGTCAAATATGTATAAATTATTAATTAAGAACTCAGTAACTTTAAAGAATTAGAACCCCGAACCCACAAGCTTCGAATCCTGGCTCCGCCTCTGCATGTAACAAGTGTAGACTGAAAAAAGAATCCTAATTGAATGAAACAAGAAACAATTTTCAAAGATGATAGCTTTAAGCACAGTGAAATTACAGGTTGGAAAATTGACAGATGAAGATTAAGCAAACAGTTGTGGATATGAAATACTAACCTCTTGTATGAATCTAAGCCTCATTGAGTTTATACTTTATACAATACGAGAATGTCACTTGATCTTCTTCCTTTTCTCCTTTTAATCCTTCATCACACCAATGGCCAAAATAGTCCAAATATTAGCATAGGCTCTACTTTCACTGCCGGCAATAATTGTTCTTTGTTATCCTCATGCGGGGGCTTTGCTTTCGGATTTTATCCTGTTTTAGATACACTTTTCCTAGTTGGAATTTGGTTCAACAAAATTCAGGAAAGAACACTCGTCTGGTCAGCAAATCGTGACAGTCCAGCAGAAACTGGATCAACTATTAGTCTAACAAATGGTGGCCAGCTTGTGCTCAACTATGCTAATGGCAATGTTCAACAGATTTATAGTGGGGCTGCAAGGTTGGGAATCATGCAAGATGATGGAAATCTTGTGTTGAGAGATATACCAGTTCAAATAATGTTTGGGAAAGCTTTAAGTTTCCCACTGATACACTTTTGCCAGGACAAACTTTATTATCAGCAGCAAAACTCTAATTCCAATTCAAACTCAAGTGGGAATTTGAAGTACTCTGCAGGGAAATTCATGCTGGAAATGCAGTATGATGGAAAGTTGGTATTATCAGCCTATCATTTCGCGGACCCAGGGTATTGGCTGAGTAGTCAAGCTAATCAAGGAAATGGCGAAGTGAATTTAGTTTTCAACCAGAGGAATGCATTGTTGTATCTTGAGAAAGGCCAGAATAACACAATTTATTCTTTTCAAAAGAATGTCCCAACCCCAGTTGAAGACCACTACCACCGTGCAACTCTAGACAGTTTTGGCAACTTCCAGCAGTATGCACATCATAAGACTAATGGTAGAAACTGGGTTAGAGTTTGGAAGATCCTTTCAGAGCCATGTATAGTGAATGCTGTTTGTGGGGCTTACGGATTCTGCAGATCAAATGACAATGAAACAGTTGATTGTGAGTGTCTTCCGGGATATGTCTTCTTCGATCCATGTACTCCCAGTAACGGATGTCATCCCGAAGCAATGATCAACTTCTGTACAAATCTGTCTGCAGCAAATTCCAAAGTGGAGGTCGTTAAGGATAGTGACATACCTTACCAGGATGTTGGGGATTATGAACATTATCCTGATACGGATGAGGAGGGATGCAAGAAGCTTGTGATGGATGATTGTTATGCCATGGCTGCTACTTTAGTCAATAGGACATGTTACAAAAAGAGGACTCCTATCCTCAACGCCGGTAAAACTTCTATGACCAAAGGTAGCATTTCCTTCATCAAGGTTCCCACGAAGTCAGCTAAAGATGGCATATCAGCAAGAAAGAAGAAATCCAATACCAGAGCCCATCTCACTGCTGGCCTTATAACCAGCAGTTCACTTGCTGTCCTATTTGGAGCCTTGGCTCTTTACTGTCATCCTGCTCCTCGGAGACTCATACGACGTAAGTGGAATCCTGATTCATCGAGAATGCATTGTTGTATCGATCAGTAAATGTTTTCTCTTTTCAAATCATCAACGGGGATGAAGCTATAAAGGAACATGAAGAAAAATTGAATAAGAAAAAAAAAAAACTCTTTGGAAACTGCAAATGAACAATGAGAGCTCTCTTCTGGTTAACAGTTGGGACTTCTGAGATAAATAGGCTGAAAATATTTCATTAGGCTTAACATGTATTTCCAAATTAAGTATGTTTCAGATAATTCTTGTTTAATTATGTAATGGCCAGCTTGACTTGTTTTTGCAATCCTTTTATCTGCATGTATGGCCTTTTCTATTTGATGCAGTTCTGTTGGAACAAGGACCTTGGGAAGTTGGCTGGGACTATAATTTTTTTTATTTTTTTCTCCATTCTTTCTTGAAATAGAACATAAAGGAAATTCACTTATTATTTGTTGACTGAGTACAAGGGTATTTATAAACTTAGGGCCTGTTTGGAAAACCACCTGGTAATTGGAATTGGTGTAATTACTAGGGTAGTAATTACACAGCCTAGTAATTACACGGTAGTGTAATTACAACGACCTTTGTTTGTCATAACGTAATTACATGTAATTACAAGCGTCTTTTTTGGTTGCACTAGTGTAATTACACAGTCAGTTTAATTAAAAATAAAATTTAATTATAAAAAATTTAAAATTAATATTTAAAAAATATTGCCTTTATAAATGATATTAAATTAGTTATTTAATAGCACATTGTTTCTTGAAAATATATTAATTAATAATCATATATTTGTAACTAATATTGTAACAAAAATAATTGATATATATTTTTTTAAATTAATATTTAATTTTAATTAATTATAAAACTTAAAAGAAGACTTTTTTTGTGAGAACGTCATGGATTAAATGTTTGACAAAAAAATAATATTAATAAATATAATGCCATAACATTATTCAAATGTTTGACACTAAAAATCCATCAAATGTAAAATAAACAACATGCAATGTGAAAGCAAATAACTTAAAATTGAAAAAATAACCTAAATTCAAAATCCAAAAGAAAAAGTTCAACATAATACTCTTATGTCAAATTCCAACATTACATAAGTAAGTTCCAACGTAACATAAGTAAATAATTCAAAAGAAAATATAAGTCTATAACCTCATTCACAATGAAATTCTACTTTAATAATGTCACTCGTTATATGTCAAGTTTGTTAATGACTCATTCTTTCCAATATTAGGAGGTGTAGTTTCAAATATTTGAATAATAACAAGGTTATGCTAAATGAATAAAATAAAATAAAATAAACTAAAAATACGAGCAATTACGTGGAACCACAAGAAGTAAAGGTTGGGAATGAGAAGAAAGAAAATGAAAAATAAATAATATAAAAAGAAAAATACATTTTAAAAAATAAAAATAATTCAAAAGTAAAACTAAAAAAGAAATTAAAATAATAGAAATAAAAAAAATATTAAAAATCAAAAAAATTAAAATAATAGAAATTAAAAATAAAAAGAAATTAAAGTAAAAAAATAAACAAACTAAAAAGTAACCCCCCGTAATTACGAGTGTAATTACACCCACTCTCACCCCCCCCCCCCGCCGAGAATTGAGAGTGTAATTACACCGTCAATTACACCCAATTCCACCTAACTGTGAAATTACTTGGTCAAACAAATGAGGCTCAAATTGTGTAATTACACCCAATTACACTCAGTTCCAATTACCTGGGTGGCTTTCCAAACAGGCCCTTACAAGAAGCCTAGCGAAGGAAACAAGTTATATACAAATCAATATCCTAAAAATCTGCTGCTATAATCAGCTACTACGATCGTGTTAACTGTTAAGTATACAGTCAAACCTCTCTATAACAGCATCGTTGGATCTGACATTTTTGGCTGCTATCGCAAATTGCTGTTATACACCTATAACAGCATTGATTGACATTTAAATAATAATTCGCTGTTATAGGCAAAAAAGATGCATAAAATCTAATTTTTCATTTTTCACTGTCAAATAGCAAGCTTAATTACACTTTGTATAACGAAGAGAAATCCTTTAATGATGAGAATATATATACCCATATAATATGCTGTCATAAATAGTGTATTAAATTTCAAAATATTTGGTCAAAATATCTACATTTATTATTGGTAATTATAGATATTCTATTTTTATAAAGATGGTTAATTATTATATTACCAAAAAAAGAAGATAACTGTTATCTGGGGATATTTTACAAAGAGTGTACTGTTTGGTTGTTGTTATTATAGGTAAAATGTTGTTATAGAGTAGTAAAATATAACATAAAAAATCGGTTTCGAATTTTTTTAATTATTATGAAGAGGTGTCATTATATGCGAATGTTGTTATAGAGAGGTCTGACCGTATATGGAAGGACAACTATCTGCATGTCATATGTTAATTTTACATTCCGTAACAAGTAGGAACAGGTCAAAATGGAAAAAAGAGTCGTTACTAAAAAATAAGTGCCAAGAAAAGTAAGTGAAATGGTAAATTGTTTAGTAAATTATGAAATTTAGTTTTTAAATATCTTATTGGCAAAAGACATAAATTGATCCTTAAACTATACCCCAAATATCGATATCACACTTAAACTTTACTAGTGACCTATTACATACCTAATATATAAAAAAATGATATTATTTACCCCCTAACGCATATATAAACAATCATATGGTGGGACGTCTCTCTCGCCACATTAGCCCCATATCAACATCGCGTCAGAACTCTTTTAATTTTTAATATTTATCTTACCTTCATCTTTTTCCTCTCTACTCTCAAGTCTCTCAGGTGGCAAACCCAAATGAACCAGGCAAACCCAAACGAACCAAGCAAACACTTCAAAAATTGACCATCTAAAAAGTTACTAATTTAATATCACCCTAGAAGCTGATGTGACAAAAAAAAAAATTATAATTAAAAAGTAGAAGAGTGAAATGAAATTTTAATAATTAAAAAAATTACTTTTTAAATTTTAATACTGAAAATGAAAAATTATAAATTTAAAAATAAATTAGATTTTAATAAAAACTATTTTTTATCACTCCTTCTCCATTTCAACACCCCCCCCCCCCCCCGCCCCACAAACCCTTCTTCTTCATTAGCACCAGGCCGCCACGCCACCCCCCCCCCCTCCCCGTCATTCCACCACCACCACGCCCTCTTCTTCTCCAACTTCACGCCACCCCCAAACCCTTCTTCTTTTTCTTCATTTCACCAGAAATGAACAAACCCAGAAGTATTTTTGTCTATTCCATAACAATTCAATTTTGCCCATTGAGTAGAAAATGAAGAAGAAGGTCGGATCAGCAAGGAAATCTTAATTTATTAAGAGAGTAAATCTGTAAACTAACGGAGACCATGATGTGTGTAGACTTGTTCTTTTCAAATGCTCAATTTTGGAGAGGAAACGATGATGCTTGATGCTCGCAAGCCCTTTTATGTTCAGGGTTTCTCCTAATTCTTGGGTCGCTGCCGGGGAAGAGCTGGTGGGTCGCTGCCGGAGACGAGCTCGTCGGAGCTCCGGCGAAGGTGGAAGTGAAGAAGAAAATGAGGGGTGGGGTGGAGGTTACAAAAAATTAAATTTTCCATTTAAAAAAAAGAAAAAATAAATAATATATAACCAAAACGCGCCTTCTTTTTTATTATTTTTACATATTGTGCCACATCAACTTTTAGGCGTAAGTAATATCATTTTTTATATATTAAATGTGTAATAGGTCACTAATAAAGTTTAAGTGTGATATTGATATTTGGGATATAATTTAAGAGTAAATTTATGTCTTTTGCCTATCTAATGTCTTTTAAACTTTCCATTTCCATAGCATAGTTGAGTAAAGTATTTGCTTACAGTAACTTTGTCTTGCCCAGTAATCTTTTACAGCGACATTTTAAAAATAAACTAGGAAAAATAAGTTGAAGAGTGCTTATAACTTTAAAATTTAGGATAAGGTAATTGCTATAAGCCCAATAACCTTGAATTTATATCTTGAACATTTAGTTTCACTGCTATGTCAAAACGTTTTCAGAAGTCTTATATGTTTTTCTTACAAACTAAAACTTTTTCTTGCATCTCAAATTATGGACTTATCTGTATTTTGATTGGGAATGGAATTTAAGAAAGACAGATAACTTTTGATGCACTTTTACTAGATATAAATGTTACAAATCATCTCATTAAGGGTAAATGTAAAGTTTAAAATTAAATTGTTTGCTTAATATAAAAAGTATAGTTCGTTTAAGGATGAATTAAAAAGAAAAGTATATCACATAAATTGAAATATGGTAAGTAATAATTGTGCTAAATGATCAGTGATACACGCGCAAAAAACTAACTAAATTAGATCGCAAAAAACTAACTAAATTAGATATTTTTGCACGGATTTCCTTCAAACGCAATGGTCTTTAATTTTTGCCCATCATATTTGTGATCTTTAAATTTTACTCCTACTGCTTATTTAATAAAAATACCCAGATATACTTCAGTCGATATAAGTTTTGTAACATTTTTATCTTCGAAAACTGAACTTTTGTCTCGCTTGACACAAGTTCCGTAAGAATTAAGTTATGCGGCATAAGTTGTGTAGTATTTTTCAGATTATGTTGAGTGTTGAAAGTTTTGCCTTTTTCGGTATAAGATGTGATAATACATATGTCGAAGCTAAACGCTAACTATCCGGAGCGAATCTAAACTTATGCCTTTTTTAGATGTTGAAAGTTTTGTCTTGTCCGAAACACTTGTGAGATATTATGATACATATGTCAAAGCTAAACACTAACTATCCGGAGCGAATCTAAACTTATACCTTTTTTAGATGTTAAATGTTGAAAGTTTTAACTTATTCGATTTAATTTATTGGACGTTATGATACATATGATGAAGCTAAAGCTCACTGGCCGTAATTTAAAGACCACAAATTTGAGGGATGAAAATTGAAGACCACCGAAATAGGGCCATTTGTGGGAGGCCATGCTATTTTCCCCAAAAGTGAACAGTTCATTTTTCTTCCATATATAACACTGTAAAAGGTTGGATTATCGTATCAAATTCTTGAAAAGGGTTTAAGCACAGCCACCCTAATGGAAATTGCTAGCTATGAATCACTGCCAGTTCTTCCACCTGAGTTAACATCTGAAATACTCCTAAGGCTACCTGTGAAAACATTGTTGAAAATGAGGTGTGTTTCTAAATCTATGCTTTCTCTAATCTCTAGTCACCAATTCATCAGAAACCATCTAAAACTTTCAGCCAATAATCAAGAATTTACTTACCATAGGCTTCTTTTTAGAAACTTTGAGTTTGATAATAATAGCTTGACTTTTTACACTTACCCTTTGTACCCAACTAAGTATGAAGTACCTCAACATATACCTACTGAGCTTGATTTTTCTTGTGAAGATACATTTGGTGATCGATATCGAATCTTGGGTTCGTGTGATGGGTTGTTTTGTATTTCTCGTGATTTTGAGGATTTGTTTATATGGAATCCATCTACAAGAAAGTTGAAAGAATTGCCCCCTTCAGGAATTAATGTGCCCCGTACGGATAGTTTTGATGATATTTCGTATGGATTTGGTTATACTGAGCTTCAAAGTGATTACAAAGTTGTAGAAATTGTGGGAAGTCAACACAATAATAGTTATGATGTTAGTGTTTATAGTTTAAGAAGTAATTCTTGGAAAAGAATTCAAGAGTACCCAAATATTATCTTATGGGATCATTCTGGTAAATTTTTAAATGGAAAAATTCACTGGATCGCCGGAGATCGTGTTGGTGGTGTTAGATTTATTTCTTCATTCAACCTTGCAGATGAGACATTTGGAAATGTAGCGTTGCCCGACCTGAATGAGTATGAATTTGACTGGGAAATAGGTTCTTCTGGACGTAATATATGTTTATTTTGTTGCGAGGAAAACAAGACAGATGTGTGGGTAATGAAAGAGTATGAGATTGTTGAGTCATGGACCAAGGTGTTTTCGATCCCCTCACGAGACTATGAAGCTTGTCCGATTTTCATCTCTCAGAATAATGAAATTTTGGTGCACCAATCTAGAAGTTTAGTGTGGTATAATTCACGACATAACACTTTCATGCATCCTGAGTTTCGGATACGTTGTGATGCTGCAAACAATCTTGGTCTATACAATGAAAGTCTTGTTTCTCCAAATTTTCTGGAGGAACCTACGGATCAATGAGTGAAACGGTGGAAATTCGCGTTATGGTCTTTGAGGTCTTGTGCATGATGAAGAACTAACCATATTTTCTGTGTAAATGATTCTGGAGTTTTAGCAAATAGTTGAACAAACTTGTAGCATGATGTAATCAACGTCAAATTTTGGTTGGAGGCAGACAACTAGACCTTACTTCATGTACTGGAAGTATAATATCTTCTTTTTCTAAATATTTCAATCTCAGCAGTGTCAATGGTACTTACTTTTGTCGAAGATCCTTTAAAGGTAGCTTCTTTTTATTTATTTTCTATTTTTTGTGGTGTCTGCATCGCAAAACTCTCAACTGTACTTATTTTATATTGTTGTGGTAGGAAAAAAAAACGAAGGTCTTGATCAGGTTAAGAATTTATTATGAATAGATATCTCTTTTTTTGTGTGATCGCACTTAGATTCCTGGGTTTATGGATGAACTAAGTATTGCTTACCGTTCTATATCCTGCATTTGCAATGAACAATTTTACTGCTTAACTGGCCACGGAAGATGATTTGGAAGACTAAAACTCCTGCGAAATTAACTTGTTTTGGTCGGATTGTAACTTTGGGAGCTTGTTTAACTCAAGAAAATCTCCATTGAAAAGGATTTTCTCCGGTTAACAGCTGGTATTTATGTGAAGAGTATCAGGAATCAGTTGAACATCTTTTCTGCATTTTAGAATCTCTAGACTGTGCTGGGATCTTTTCCTGAGTATCTGTGGTATCTCTTGGGTAGTACCTAATAGCATAAGGTGCCTATTAGAGTGTTGGCAAGGGCAGAGGATTCAGAAAGGGTTGAAGCAGATTTGGAATACTATTCCTATGTGCATCTTTTGGATTTTGTGGTTGGAGAAGAATAGAGCTTATTTTGAAGGACAAAGAGACCATGTTTACAAAGAGATGATGTTTCTAGAATTAAGAACAAGTGATGTTTACATGGTCCTATTAATAGTATGAATCAGTATATGGAGTTTTGGATTTGCTAGGAAGCAGTCAGTAGGAGCAGTTTTGTTGTTTTTCTATGATCTGATCTGCCTTCCCTTTGTTCTTGTACTTGTGCCATCTTGCTACCTTTTATTAATAAAACTTATACCAGTTCATAAAAATAATTTTACTGTATTAAAATAATCTTTTTCATAAAAACAGCATTAATACAATATAAAAGTTACAAATCTGCATTGTTGGTAAAGCTCGGTCTTCTTTGTTTCAACAACCTTTTTTGGAAGTCTCATTTAGACATTTTGCTGAAAGATTTGAACTTATTGCTGTGTAATAATCTTTAAGTTTAAAGTATTTGCCTATTTCTCTATAGAGGAGCTTGTTAAATAATAAGTAAGGGCAAGATGAGTAAAATATAAGGTACCACACGATCACACTTTTTACATAAGATTACACTTTCATCGTTACATAACAACAGATTTAACAATACGATACAATAAATTTTAAGAAACAAACAAAACAAATAGTATTTAAAGTAACAATAGATAGAATACAATAGGTAACAACCATCCAAACAAGCTGTAAGTGCAACTGATTGAATGGAATATCTTTGCATATGCTGTAGCTTATTTAAAAAGTACAAAGAAATTAAGAGAAAGACTGGAACTATCAAGTTCCTCTTACACATTATTGTCAGGCCTACAAGAAACATGGATTTTGCATTTGGTTTAAATTATCAAGTTGTATCACATGAATATCATTGTTTCAGCAATGGGTTTTTTTTCCAAAGAGGTTTGCTGGCCGGAGCTCAAAACTATCATAGACGCTTGGCATCATAGGAAAATCTTATTGGCAAGGAACATGAGGAAATCCAAGAGTGTACCAAAGCACAATATCCTTGTCTTCAATTGTCTTATTCCTGTGCAGAAAGAGATTAAACACTGATCAAACACAATCCAATGACTAGTTGATCTTGATTACTGTTAGAAATGTATACGTTGACACTTCTACCTGCTGCTCCAGATTGCTAAGTTATCATCGCCATGGCTCCTATCAGCATAGAATCCTGCAGCCCATCTTTCTGACTTGTTGTAAGGAGTCATCCACAGTTGCTACTTGGTAGGCTGCACGAATTTGAGGATAGTCATCGTCTGATAGTAAGGATGTGGCAGTGTGACTTGGAATAAGTCGATAAGCTACATCATTTCCAATTTTTGTTTTCTTGTTAGGATTAATGAACACGAAATCAGCAGGCTCTAATCCCATTTGAGTCTTAGCCTCAATTTCTGTTTTCATAATATTTTTGACAACTGTCCAATAACTCTTCCTTGGTGAACTTTTTGGGTCCTTCACCCTTGTAGTTTTCAGTTTGGTTTTCAAGAATGAGTTGGCACTACCATCAACATCAATATCAAGGTAGTAAGGAAGTGATCATGGTTAACTGCAACTGTGTTTTCTGCCACTAGGATACCATAAACATCCTCTTCTACATGATCATTGTCCTTATACTTTAACAGTTTTCATATTCACAATTCCATGTAGACTTGCCTGCATCAACAAAAAGGAAAAAGCTAGTAAGTGGGAGGAGGTGCTTAACATCTAGGAATAAAGATTGCAAGTTAAAAGGATTGATTAATTATAATCTCTTAGATCCTACACCAACTCTGATGGATCCACCTTTTTTTGAACTCTCAATCAATCCCATAGTCATAATTGCCAACTGTTGCCATCATTCTAACCACCAAAGTAACTTCTTGCTCTCCTTTAGTACTCTGTGAAACCACACAGTTAATTCTATTATGACTACAACAACAACAACATACACAGTATAGTCCCACAAGTGGGGTCTGGGGAGAGAGGGGTCGAAGGAGTCTAAAATAATTCTATCATTGTTGCATGAGATAATAACTAGGAATCTGTAATGTAGCAGCTTACTAAAGTGACAGGTACTCCTATTTCTGTATGCCTCCATGCAGCATCACCAGCATAGCGCTAGAAGATGCAAATGGCTCGAGGGACTTGCACTACATGTCCTTCTGCATCAGCTAGGTATCCATCCATGTATACTGCATTTCTTATCTAGCAATGGGACAACGCTGCTAGCGGATGCTCAGAAACCGAATTCACTATTATCCATGAAAGTCTTATAATACCATTCATATGTAGGATCCATGTAAGGCACAAAAAGTCTCAGAGATATGGCCTCTATAGAGCACACGTCGATATTCATTTCTTATAGCATCAAACACGGAAGCTGTAGATATAATCGTCCCTGCTCTAGCATTGAATCCAACATGAAAAAACCAATTAGCCCATTTGATCTCATTACCTTCTATGGTAATCCTGCTGGTATTAGACACATTGCAAGGGACAGATTCCTGGCTTGATCAGTGGAAATCAGTACCTTGTGCTTTAGGCAAGGGGACTCTATCTATCGACATACATGATAACCTTCCTTGATTCAACTCTGCATACGCAATAATTCCTTCGATATGCCTTGCCCAAAAATTTGTTGTCCCTCCCCTATAATAACATCCCTATAATAACATGTAAGACTAAGAACTCTTTTGTTCTTAGGCTCACCAAACCATCCAACTGACAGTGGTATACAGCTGACCTCAGATATATTCAAATCCCTTCTCGTTATTGATTCTTGAAATTCAGGATTGGTTATTGTCGGCACGACAGACTATAATTTCATCACGAGTAAATGAAGGGAAAACATGGCCAGTGTATAGTTTTTCTGATATGATAGAGCTATTGACCAAGTCTAAGACGACTTCATGAGTCTCACCCTTCGCGCGAACCATCACTTTGGCTCGGCGGTAAGGAAAAGAAGCATTTCTTTGTTTATCCAAGGATAACCAATCAAGCACATCGACCTTTTCTGGTTCTTGAAAATCAAGATAATGAAATGATAAATTTGAGAGGGAACCAAGGTGAGACTTCTGAATGATATCCCTACACTGGTTGATTTCAGCCGGATTAAGAAGGTCTAAAGGATGAGATTGGCTGCTAGCAAGAAAGTACAAGAAGAGCATAGAAAGAATTTTGATAGGAATAGACATGGATACTACTTTTATTAGTTCCATTCAACAACAGTAGTGCTTGAGAATGCAGAAACTGTCTGCACAAACACATACACACCATGCATATATATAGCTTTTGTAGAGTTTATCATTTTCCTTTTCCTTTAATTCCCCCTATTTTTTATGTTTATTGGTTGAACAAGTGCCCGAGAATCATGATAGTAACCTATTACGTTAGTACGAAGTCCTGTTGCCAGGCATGACATCTTCTCTTGCACTAAAAGCTAAGAATACTATATTTGCATTGCATTTTCCCACTTCATTTGGCACAAAAAAGGATTTTTATGTACTTGTGGATAACATATTCTCCAATGTAAGAGTCAGTTGCCTTGTGAAAACTGAATTATTGTGTGACCTTCCTTCTAAATCATTGAATGGCCACACAAAATAGGCTTCTTCATTGCTTGAAGTTTGAATGATCTATTCAATAGTTTGTCTTCAAGTAGTTGACTGTCATTTTTCACAGTTAAAAACAAAATTTACTTGATCATTTAAGTAAAAGTTTGACAGGACTGATAATCTCAAAAAATATAAAAAGGGAACAAAACTAGTAAATTGAAATAGAGAATATGTGAAGAAAAAAAAAAAAAAAAGAAACAGAGAGAGAGAGATAAGTATTGAGGGATAAAAAGAACTAAAGCAATCATCAAAACCCTGTTAACTTGATTCAGTTCCTTGTCAAACAACACAAGAATCTTGCCTCTTGCATTTGTTCAGTCTAATACATTGGTGGAAATAAACAGATAAGAGTAAGTTAATGAAAGCCCACAAATAAAGGAATCATTTTCTCATTCTGGTGAAAAAGAATTTCCTTGAGGAAAACATTTTCTAAAATTTTAAGCAAATAATTACAACATTGAATAGCATCTCAATATTTTAATTCTTCAAACATTTCATTATAAAAAAAATCTTCAACCATTCAACTTTGACTATGGTCATCTTCAAACTTAAGCTTGAGAAAAGCATAATTCCCAGAACCAAACCTTAATCCAACAAACTTTCTAATCCCTTGGATATTATATTAGATTATTAATATATGAATTCTTGAAACATTCAACTCTGACTATGGCTACTCTTTAAACTTAAGCTTGATCAAAAGGATAATTGACAAAAAAAGAGGTATGACTCCAAGAGGCCATCAGTACATCATCTAGATTAATTACTGTTTGGCAAGTTGACCTTCACATAGAAAATATAGAAAAACAAAATATTAAGAGAAAGAGAGAGATGAAGTATTGAGGGTTAAAAGGAAAGAAAGCAATCATCAAAGCCCTGCTAACTTAGTCTAGTTCCTTCTCTAGTAACACAAAAATTGCCTTTTGCATTTATTCTGTCTAATACATTGGTGGAAATAAACAGATGGAATAAGTCAATTCATAGTCCATTAGTGAAGGAAATCATTTTCCTAATTTTGGTGGAAAACATTCTTTTTTATTTTTCTTTTTCTTTCTTTGAGGAAAACATTTTTGAGGAAACGTATTGTCTTACCATCCATAAAACATAAGAAAAAATGAAAAAAGAAGATGCATAAGATATGGATGTTTACATTGGTTGTCGGCCCGAGTACATATTATCAAGCAAACTGTTTTAGTTGACCCAATAAGTTACCACCTCAGATAGCTTCTGAATACACCAGTTCTCCAATGTCTTTATTACAAATGTACTTTTTTCATGTAACTATTCTTGCAGCAAGGTTGATTAGCATCTTATTCCAGTAGAACTGCATCAAATAGCAAGAGAAATACACACATCAACATAATAATTTCCTTCGTAGAATGAGAACAAACACAGATTATAAACTAGAAAAAGTAACGATTCAAATTCATGACTTCAAACGCCTGGAAAAAAAGAAAGAAAACACTTGACAACCAAAGTCTGAGACTTAGGACTAGTTTTACAAGAGCATAAGTACTCAAGGAGGTCCCTAAAGGTTCTTCAATACTAACTATTAACTGTATGACAGTTTTGAGTATTCACTTGCAGTTTGCAATGCCATGAGCCTTTTTTTCCTTTCACTTTTTCTTCGTATTCCTATGCTCCTCCCTTTCGATGATTTAAACAATCATTTACAGCTCAAGCATTGGAGGAACTCCAATCTCAATAGTGCCCTCAAGCATTTGCATCACCATTTTCATTGAAGGTCTAACAATTGGATTAGGATGGACTCACCACAATCCCACCTTGACAAATCTTTCAAGTCTTTGAACATCATTCAATACTTCAGGATCACGCCTTGCAAGTTTGTCGATTCTACCACTTCTCACACATCCGGCAACCCAATTTACAAGCAGTAAATCATCACCTTCATCATCTTCGCTCTCTTCCTCTACCCTGCTAAGCTCAATGTGCCTTCTACCACATGTAATCTCCAGTAACATTACACCAAAACTAAAAATGTCCACTTTGGGTGTTATTGGCGCATTCCTTAGCCATTCTGGTGCCAAGTATCCCACTGTCCCTCTTGCACAAGTATCTGTTCTTGTTTGATCCTTCTTCAAGAGTTTTGATAGCCCAAAATCTGAAATCTTAGCATTGTATTTGCTGTCGAGGAGTACATTTTGAGGTTTTATGTCACAGTGGATGATTGGTGTATCACATTCTTCATGCAAATATAAAAGTCCTCTTGCAATTCCTAGTGCCATTTCTGTTCTGTGACTCCAAGTAGGCAGCATTTCTTCCTTGAACAAAAATTCTGATAATGCTCCATTCTTCATCAACTCATACACCAAAAGAAAGTGATTATCCTCAATGCAGAATCCCAATAGCTTTACCAGATTCTTGTGATGAGTTCTGCCTATAATTCTTAGCTCTGTCATGAATACCTTCTCACTTTTCTCTGCAACGTCCGCCATCCGCTTCACTGCAATCTCTACTTGTACATCCTTTAAGTTCAAATTCCCAAAGTAAACTTTCGCAGAAGCTCCTTTTCCAAGTTGTTTGCTGAAGCCATTTGTTGCTTCATGCAATTCTTTGTATGTGAACTCGCGGAAATTGATCCCTATTCTTGACGAATTCGGATTCCACTCTCTTCTTACAAGTCTCCGAGGAGCAGGATGATAGTAAAGAGCCAAGGCTCCAAATAGGACAGCAAGTGAACTGCTGGTTATAAGGCCAGCAGTGAGATGAGCTCTGGTGTTTGATTTCTTTTTTGTTGGTATGCCATCTTTAGCTGAGTTAATGGGCACCTTGATAAAGGAAATGCTACCTTTGGTCATGGAAGTTTTACGGGCATTGAGTATAGGAGTGCGCTTCTTGTAACATGTCCTATTGAATAGAGAAGCAGCCATGGCATAACAATCTTCCATGACAACCTTCTTGCATCCTTCCTCGTCGATGTCACGATAAATTTCATAATCCCCAACCTCGTTGTAAGGCATGTCACTATCCTTAATAGCCTCTACTCTGGAATTTCCTGTAGATAGATCCGCACAGAAGTTGATCATTGTCTCTGGATGACAACCTTTGGTAGGATTACTTGGATCCAAGAAGACATAGCTCGGTAGACACTCACAATTTACTGTTTCATTGTCATTTGAGCTGCATAATCCATAAGCCCCACAAACAGCATTTACCATACATGGCTCTGAAGGTTCCTTCCAAACTCTAATCCAATTGCTACCATTAGTCTTATGATAAGCATACTGCTCGAAAACCCAAAACTGTCTAGAGTTGCACGGTGGTAGTAGTCTTCAACTGGGGTTGGGACTTTAGATGGAAAAGAATAGATTGTGTTATTATTAGTACCTTTCACAAGGTACAAAGATGCATTCCTCCGGTCGAAAACCAAATTCACTTCATTGCTTCCTTGAGGATCTTGACTAGTAAGCCAATATCCTGTGTCCGCAAAATGATAAGCAGACAGTACCAATTTTCCATCAGCTTGCATTTGTAGCATGAACTTCCCTCTGGAGTACTTGAAATTCCCATCTGAAATAGAATTAGAATAGAGCTTTCCTGTTGGTAGCATAATCTGTCCTGGTAAGAGAGTATCAGTTGGAAAATTAAAGCTCTCCCAAACTTTTCTTAAGCTGGAGTCTCTCAGGACAAAATTTCCATCATCCTGTATGAATCCCCACCTTGCAGACCCACTGTAAATCGGTTCAACATTGCCATTAGCGTATTTGAGCACTAGCTGGCCACCACTTGTTAGACTAATAGTGGATCCAGTTTCTGCTGGACTGTCACGATTTGCTGACCATACGAGTGTTCTTTCTTGGAGCTTGTTGAACCAAATCCCAACAAGGTAAAGGCTAGCTGAGAGGGGATAAAATCCAAATGCAAAGTCTTCGGATGAAGACAACATAGAACCATTGATTCCAGCAGTGAAAGTAGAGCCTACGCTAATATTTGGCGAAATTTGGCCATTTGAGTGATGAAGGATTAGAAGGAGGAATGGAAGAATATAAAATGATATTCTCATCTTGTATGAACTCAGAAGGCTTAGTTCAAAGTTTTAGACAAGAGGAAGAAACGAATGATTTCAATATATACAACGGTTTACTAAGTTTTCTCTGAGATAATTTCCTTGAAACTCATGGATAAGATTAATGGGGGACCTACCAAAGCCATCATTTTTTACTCTTATTTCTTCACTAGTGTTTGGACACGTGCGCTGCATAAGAACTTATCACGTACAGCTCCTACTCATTATTCTAACATTCAATCATTACTTGACACTTCCCTACCTCTTCCCGATGTTCTCGTACCTAGCACAATAAATCTGTACTAAAAATAGACTAATAGGAAATTAACATACTTGGTGAATTTGATGCTTGGTCTCCTTTAGTGTTTCTTCTACAAGGAGGGTTATATATATTCTGGATTTATAAGTCATTAAGTAGAATTTAACATATTGGATAAGTAATTAGTTCATTATCTATTTATTAATTTGGTAACTGAAGAAAATCAATAGTTCTTCAGCTTAGGAGATGAAGAGCCTCTGCTGCTGTAAAATATTCTTCCAAGTAATTGTTCACTAAAACCATTATTTACCCTTTAATATAATTTCAAGAAATCAAATACCACTTTTAATATCATTAAATATAATTCATGAAAAAACTTGTACAATAACCGAAACAGTAACCTATGCTACCAAGCACTAAAGTGGCACTTTAAAAGTTCAATAATTAGAGCAGTTTAGAATGGAAGAGGCTCATCTGCATTATCTTTATAATTCTTAATTAATACGTACTACACTGAAATGTATTTATTATTATATACAATATTCCTAAAAGTACACTTTTATTATGTAGTGTATTTACTATTTTAATTTGTACATTATTGTTAAGGAATAGTGTTTTCTTAAAGGGTAAAAAAGTCATTTAATATTTTATGAACATTTTCGTAATTCAACTTTGACCTGTGATCTTCCCACTTTTAGTATAACTTCGCTATTTTCTTTTTTTTAACTTTCTTTGACTTATTAGCTAGTGGTGGACCGGACCGGAGAATTGGCCATGTTGACAACTTTTGCAGTCTATCTATTACTCCATTAAAGTTGAAAAGAATAATGGAAAACGACACATGAGTTCAGAATTTAGACTTTGATTTTGATGACTCGAGTTTATATATATCAAGATGGAGTTGACAATTCAACTCAAGATATACAGATGTATCTTGAGTTGCATTATCCTATAATTCCTCCAAGTTTCTTGCTAGGTCAAGTCAATAGATTCTATTGATGTAATTTTCGTGGAATTTTATAGAGTGGATGGAACTGTTCAGCCAGCCAGCTAAACGACGTCTGATAAAACGTCATGTTCACGTCTTTAGGTGTTGGATCTCAATGTCTACGACACTAGGTACAATCAAACTCACTTCATTCAGCTTGAACTCCAGGTATATCGTTCAAATGATGAATGGAAGAATCCAATCTCCTTCGATCTTATTGGCCTCACATCGGGCCTAAAAGCAAGGAAGTCTCAACTTTTCAATCCTCCTGTGTGAGGGGTGAACCTTCTGTTTGATCACAAGTCCAAAATAATACTAATTTAGAATGTAATGTATTGAAAACATCAACATTATTTTCCCCTTTCACCATCTTAGGTACCGACGTGAAGGAGTTGACCGTTTACGGGCCCATTGGGTGCAATGTACGTTGAATGAATGATGCACCCTCTTAATCTTTCTGAAAGGATTAAACAATAAACTTTTTATCCTATTCCACCTTTGATGGCGCCTTAATATAGTCTTGGATGATTAAATAAATGGAGAGTCTTGACTTTCATGTAATAGTTTGATCTTTCTTGTTCCTGAAACTAACTAATAATGTAGGCGGCTGCAAATTGTAAAAGGATTAGTTTAACGTTGTTTTTAAACGAAAAAATGAAGCTTATCATGAAGGTGGCTTGCACATTTCTTTGTCTGGGACGTGGTATCATGTCATAGCAGCTCTATAAAAATATGTGAGGAAAGAGTTCAGCTGTTGACATGTTACCAGAATCACATTGACTGGAGTTTTGATAACTATCTCATGCTTCATGGCCAAAGATAGAAAGCTTCATTGACAGTTTCCCAGAAAAGAGTTTCAGGAAACAGTATGTAGATGCAAAATAATTCGTCATGCTCCGTGTATAAAAACTTATACTAATGCTTCTCCAGTATCTGCTGGTATTTTTGGACAATGAAAGGCATCTTTAGTACAACAGAAGCTTAATAAAGCATCTTCGTCTCCATTCTTCCCTCCTTTCCACGTCTTAGGAGAAAAGACACCATTTGACTAACCGATGATCCATTTTCTCATTTGTCTAACCGATGATCCATTTTCTGCTTGGGCGTAAAGTGATTGCATGATTATTATAAATCCTGTGGACTTCAACACGAACATTAGTGAGATTAAAGAAGAGAGTCTTAGAAGGCAAAGTGAGTGCCTTGATTAAATTGTATTATGCTTATCTAACCTCTTCACAAATGAACAATTTTATAATTACAAAGAAACAGATACCTTAAGATGATAAGGAGGAAATCAACGAATAATGCACACATTAAGGGTGCAATGCAAGTGAAAAAACACAATTTTTTGGCACCAGAGGACTATGACAAATCGCTCTGAAATTTAATCAGGTCTAATGGCTAATAAAACAGAATGGCATTTAATGGTTGGACAAATCAAAAGAAATTACAGATGATAAGGAGGAAATCAAAGTATAATGCACACATTAAGGGTGCAATGCAAGTGAAAAAACACAATTTTTTGTCACCAGAGGACTATGACAAATACTATGAAATTTGATCAGGTCTAATGACTAATAAAACAGAATGGCATTTAATGGTTGGACAAATCACAAGAAAGTACAGAAAATCAATCAGATAGTTGTATCAACCATTGGAGGAACGCCTATTTCTATAGTTCCTTCCAACATCTGAACAAGCTTTGCTGCAGATGGTCGAAGATTCGGCTCAGGACACAAGCACCATAATCCAACCACAGTCATCCTCTCAAAATTGTGAAAATCACACATTATTTCTTCATCATGACTAACAACAGTTCTCAGCATCTCGTTTCTCACACAATGAAGAACCCAATCCACTAAGATCAACTCGAGCTCTTCGTTTTCTTCGCCAGCTAGGTTCAACTCCATGTGCCTTTGGCAGAAAATAATCTCAAGCAGCAAAACACCAAAGCTGTAGATGTCAACCTTGGTTGTCACGGGCACATTTTTTAGCCATTCTGGTGCCATATAACCCGTGGTTCCTCTAACATTCGTGCTTGTTCGCGTCTGATCTTTCTTAAGAAGCTTTGCAAGGCCAAAATCAGCAATTTTGGCAGTGTAGTTCTTGTCAAGAAGGACATTCTGTGGCTTAATGTCACAATGAATGATCTGGTTCTCACACTCTTCGTGCAAGTATAATAGGCCTCTAGCAGTCCCAAGTACCATATCACTTCTTAGCTTCCAGCTTGGTCTTTTTCCATCCCAAAAGATCAAACTTGACACAGCCCCATTTTTCATCAATTCATAAACAAGAAGCCGATGATTCTTTTCGTTGCAGAAGCCTAGCAAACGAGCCAGATTCTTGTGATGTGTTAGACCAATCACTCTCACTTCTGCCAAAAATTCTTTATCATCGCCTTGTTCAATGCCATTTCCTAATTGCTTCACAGCAACTTCAACTTCTTCATCCTCTAACTTGAGAATTCCGCTATAAACCGCAGCAGAAGCTCCTTGCCCTAATTTGTTCTTGAAACCATTGGTGGCTTCGCTCAGCTGCTGGAACGAAAATGCCCTTAAATTCAGCTCAATTGGCTTTCTTTTTGGAGGGCTTTTGGCAAGTCTATGTATCTGCACAAAAGGTTGATAATATACAGCAATTGCTGCAAAAAGCGGAGCAAGTACTGAACATACTATGACACCTGCTATGAGGACACCCTTAGAGACAGAGTGGTTTTTGTTTTCAGATGTCGTATAGTTGCTAATTTTAAGGAATGCAACCATATTGTTTGTATCAGGATCAACACTTCTGGCATTCTGTATAGGCATCCTCTTCTTGAAACACGTTGAACCAATCAAGACAGCTGCCTCACAAAGACAATCATTCAACACTTCCTGCCTGCAAATCTCCTCATTGGCTTGAAAAACCCTTTCTAGTTCTGCATAATCCCTATTAGGGAAATCAGCATTAGAGATCCTTTGAACATAGACATCCGAATGTGAAGAATTTGGATCACAAAAATCTTTTACCACGCTCGGATAACAACCTTTAGATGGATTGTGCTGATCCCTAGGCCAATATCCTGGCAAACAACTACAATTGATTTCCTTGTTATCAGGTGATTCGCAAAAGCCATATACACCACAAATGTTATTCACAATACAAGGTTGCGTGATAGCTTGCCACGCAACATCCCAAACGCTCCCATTTACTTTGCTGCGGAAGAGCTGTTGGAAATTTCCCTTGTCAGTGATCATAGCTCTGTGGTAATAATCTCGAACTGAAGCAGGCAGGCTAGCTGTCATGTAGTATATGATTGAGCTCCCATTCACAATGAACAAAGTAGCAGTTGTATTTTTGAAGACCAACCGTACACTATTATTGTTTATAGTTTGAGCATTCCAGTATCCAAAATCAGTAGTTCTATATGCAGACAAGACCACGTTCCCATCCGTCTGCATCTCTAATCTGTACTTCCCCGTTGAGTAATCTACTGTCCCGTTGGCACTAGAAAATAGCTTCTGCCCCATATCAAGAAATTGACCAGGCAAAATAGTATCTGTTGGGAAATCAAAGCTTTGCCACAGGACTCCGGAGGATGAATTTGTCAGGACAAAATTTCCATCATCTTGCATAGCAGCATGACTTATTCTTGTACCATTGTACAAAACAAATTCTGTCCCATTAGTATCCGTCAACGCAAGGCGTCCACTTAGCGTTAGACTAACCTTTGATCTGGCAGGAACTGGATCATCGCGATTGGCTGACCATACGAGAGTTTTCTCGGGGATTTTATCAAACCATATGCCAACAAGGAAGAGTCCAGTACTGCTAAGAGGGTAGAACCCAAAGGCAAACTCTCTAGAGGGTGAAAGCCAGTATGAAGAATTATTTCCAGCTGTGATGTTGGAACCAAGAGGAATAATATTTACATTTTCTTGAGAAATAGAGCAAATAAAGATAAATTGTAATAAGACACACCATAATAGGATTTTCCGAGAAACCATTGTTACACAAGAAAATACCAAATGGAGAATAAAAATCTTTCTCAAAGGGGATGAAGATGGTAGTGCAGACTCAAGACTTGCATATTATAATGCAAAAGGCCATATAATGAGGTGACTTGGAATGGGTGGACTTCTTTTCTCTTATCTTGCAATATAATTCCACATTCTTACTTTATTATCTAGAAAGAGTCTATGGATATATATATATATATATATATATTTGGTAAATAAACTGTCTATAGATTATTGGTAAGTCAAGACAAGAAAAGAACAGTTTCTGTGCACCATGTTAATTGTTACTCCCTCTGTCCCAAAAAGATTGTCCTCCTTTCCTTTTTAATCTGTCCCAAGAAAAGCATGCCAAATTTCTATTCATGTCAGCGGGAAAGATCATAATTTTGTCAACGTAAAGTAAAAAGGAGGAGGATTTCGTTACCTTTTTTTTTTCCTGGTAAATCGTTAGCTTATTTCATTACAGAGCAACTAGATAGTTATACAGATATTGCTAGAAGATGAAAATAATTCCAAGAAATTGAAAAGGCATGATAAGCAAAGGAAGATGAAAATAATTCCAAGAAATTGAAAAGACTACACTAAATGTAATTGTCAAATACATGGAACATCCCATTTAATTGATTTATTTTCCATTTAATTGATTCATTTATCATTTATTGGTAGGTAAATTTACTATTTGGTACTAAAATAGTATAGGAGTAGTGTTTAGATGTGGGGTAATGTCACACCCCAACCTTGGGGGTGTGGCCGGCACCCGGCACCCGAAGGGCCGAGCGAACCAACTGTGATATCTAAACTCTGTAACGTGAATCATAGGCCGACAAGGCCGCTGAATAACAATTGTAAGAAGTATATCATAACAACTCCGCAGCGAAAAGGCCCAACAACACATATATGCATAACTAAAATGACAAGGCCACAACCAAGAAAGACAACTAGTCAGAAGGCCGGCAAGGCCAAACACAATACCTGTACACTGACTGGTAGTCTGTAAGCCTCTAAGAGCACTAATATGCATCAACTGGTCGGGACAGTGGCCCCGACGTAGCTATATATATATATATATATATATATATATATATATATACGTACGCATCCTATTTGATGACTCGACCAAAGAACTCCGAGAGAGTGGAGTGCGAACATCCCCGCGAACTCGGTATCCTACCGAGAAAGGTACACCAATCGTCTACGTACTCGGGCATGATCACAGCGCACAAAATCCGTCAGTACGAAATATGTACCGAGTATGTAAGGCGGTAAGCGTAAACATAACATACGCATAAGAGATGCGGATAATCATGGAAAGAGATCTAGAGACAACTTGAAACTCTGAACGAGGCCACTGAGGGCAACCATAATCATGACATAAATGTAAATGCATGCCCGTAAAATCATTCCTCACCGTGAGGCATATATCGTATCATATAACAATAATAAATCCCTCGTCGGGGTGAGCTCATCATCATAACATCATCTCCTCGCCCAATCGATCGGTGGCAATGCACGCCTACGTGCCTACCCGCCGCTACAACACGGCTCGGTAAAGAAAGAAATACATCTAGGTGCACGATTCGTGCCTACCCGGCCGTCTACAACACGGCTCGGTAAAGAAAGAAACATGTCCAGGTGCACATATAAGTGCCTACCCGGCCGACTATAGCGCGGCTCGATAATGAGAATAAATACATATATATAAGTGCAATGCAAGACTGACCTCAGAAGAAATATCATGGAAAGAGTCGGAGTGACCTGTCGTCATTACCCTCCGATTTTCATTATTGTTGCTATGTTGTTTAGCTTTCAATCAAGAAGACCATAAATGTAAAGAATATGAAATATACTTGATACGGATTACACGTGAGGTAAAGATCAACTCAAATGATTGGAAATACAACTGCCTCAACTTTGACGTGAAGAGTGCCATAATGAACATCATTCTTCAATTGACAAACAATAGATACGTACTGCGGGAAAGTATTCCAATATAAGCTATTCATAAGAAGAGATGATCTTAACTATTTCGGAATGTGGTTGATACAAGTTAACGGAAGGTCGTTCAATCGTTAACCAAAAGAGATGTGGAACCATAGAAAGTACTTTGACACAAGTCATATATGAAGTAGATTAGCTCGATCATTATTGAACGTGGTCACACAAGTTAACGGAAATAACGTTTCAATGAAAGCTCATTTGAATTCTAGTCATGCCAAGAAAAGAAGAGAAATCCCTACATACCTCATCGATGGAGTTATATATGTTTCCCGAGTCCTCGAACGCCTTACGAACGATTTCCTACATAATACGGACTATTCAAGATCAAAACCAAGGTCATAGCCTATAGAAATCTTCATTTAGACATTTAATCGAGCAACTCATGGGCATGAATTTATAGGCCCTTTTTGTAGCGAAATTTTCCCGTAAAACGCTACCAAATTCTACTTTTCTACTTCTCCTCTTCAATATGATCCCATCCATATCACCATAACCCCAAACAACACAACAAAACCATATAAAACAGCCCAACAATTAAGCTAAGTTCATGAAAGTTTCATAAAAATATAGAAGAGCTTCTTCTATGGGGGTTTTCACCAATTTCTATGATCAATTACTTGTAGAAGTTCAAAGAGATCAAAAGGAAGTTAAAATATACCTTAGATCATGAAAATCACTTCAAATCCCAAGTTACTTCAAAGCAAGGTTTTCCTCCGAAAGGTGAAATAGTGAAGAAATCACAATTTCGAAGTTGTCATGTTGTTCTTCATGTTAAAGTTGATATATTTGCTCTTGGTTTGGATTGAGATTGATGGAGGATTAATTGGAGAGGGTTTGAGGGTTTTCTAGGTTGGGGATGGTGAGATAATGGAAGAAAAATTCGTCCAAAGGCCTATATATACTTGGGCAATTTAAAGCAGCAAACTGTTCCCGTGACAGTTTATGTCCCTGGACGGAAACGCGAATATCTCTCTACTCCGATGTTGTATCGACGAACGGTAAAATGCTCTGGAAACTAGACTCGTAGACCTTCGATTTGGTAGGTGGATCACCCCGTAACTCCAAGTATATTGAGAGAAAAACTCCGAGACATCTGACCCAAATTTCAGTGAAATTTACAAACTTAACTTGCGACGCTCTTTGTCGACTTTCGTATTACAACTCGTTTGACTTCCAAACTTAATAAGAGACCATTATACAATTCAAATACTTTATATCATTACTTGATTAGCATGTGGAGCACTCCTAATCTCACCCAAAAGTACAAGTTATTGTATTCCCAACTTGCCGATTTTTTACGAAACTCATGCTTCTTTGATTCATTCACCCTCCAAATCTTCCGCCACTTACTAATATTATTTATAGACTCTTGTAACCATTTTTATTAATAAAATCAATCCCTTTTATCCTCAACATAATTTTTTTGAACTTGCGTCGACTAACTCATTATAGGTGTAACGACGTAAAAATGTCGTTCAACTTCTAATGGACATTTTGATAATTCAACTTTACAACTTAGGGTCTTTTCACTTTTTAGTATAGTTGCCAGGGGCGGACCCACGTAGGGTCAAGTGGGATCAAATGAACCCACTTCGCCGACAAATTCCGGTGTTTTCTATAGGTTAAATTCTGTAAATTCTAATATATCAAGCATTTGAATCCACTAAAGAACAAAATAATCCCGTGGATGGATGGTCAGTGGGTTCAATTGTTTGTGGAGGGTCGTGTGTTCGAAACTTAACAAAAGCAATTGCTTATGTTTGGCATAGTTTAGATGCTGCACTCACGTGCAAAGCTCCTTTTTTGTTCTTTCACCTGCTAGTTTATTCTTCTTCTTCCTTCTTGTTTTTGTTTCTTTTTTTTGTTCTTTCACCTGCTAGTTTATTCTTCTTCTTCCTTCTTGTTTTTTTTCCTTTTTTTCCCAATGATAATGATCTTTTTATTTTATTTTACATTTGATCTCTTTACTCAAATTTCATAGGATTACTCTATTGTCAATTTCACTTCAAAATATAAAAAAATTCTACAAAGAGAAATCTTATAGTTCCTGTGTTTCAACTTATGTGAACCTATTTCCTTTTCAGTCTGTGTAAAAAAGAATGATTTTTTTCCATATTTCGAAACAATTAACCTTTATTTAATGATTTATAAATTACAAAATATATATCTTCATTTTATACCACAAGTTCAAAAATCTTTCTCGACAAATAGGTTCACATAAATTGAAATGGTGGGAGTACTATTTTATCTAAAATATGCAAGTGCAATCATGAAAACATATAATAATTGTTAACTCTAAATTGTTTATTCATATTTTATTGAATTTGTTAGTTTACTTTATAAGCTCTCTTCTCTTATAACTTGTAGTATTGGTTAATTTAAGTTATATGACTATATTTCCTTAATTTTGTTCTTTTGTTTGTAAATAAACAACTTTATTCTTTTTAATAAGAAAAAGATTTTAGATTTTATCAAATTTCTTAGAATTTAAAAGATTTCTAATTTGGATAAATGATTCAATTTGTTGAAACACCGTTATTTTGAATAATTTTATTTTAGTTAAAGTAATAGATCTTTGTTAAACGTTTTAAATTTCCTTCCCAAATGTTTCTAGAGAAAAAAGGAACGCATTATTCATTTTGTGGTAGCATTAGGACCCCCCCCTTCCTTCACCCCCCCCCAGGCAAACCTCGGAAAACAAAAGAGAGTGTTAGGACAAAGTTCACTTATCGTTTAAAGTCATTTTAGTAAAACTCTAGGTCCGCCACCGATAGTTGCCAAGGAAATTATGCACTAGACTAGGCTTTTTTTTCTTCCTTTCTGCTGTTCTTTTTGTGAAAAATAATAATAATAATAATAATAAAAATAAAAATTATTGCTGTAAACATGAACAATTTGGGATTCAATTACTTCCACACCAAGGAATGAGAAACAAAGAGAGAAAATGAAATTTCTACCATCAAAAGAATTTTTTACCTGTATAATTAAATATCCGAAAAAATGCTGAAATTTCTCTTTTATGCGGTGGCTGAGTTTCATATCTTTTCCTGGAAACTGCAAATCTTCTAAGACTTATATTTTCTTGGAATGGTCGGTGAATCTTTAAATGGAAATCTTTGTATCTTCTATTGATGATGAATTAGACATGCCTTAAATTTATGAAGTGATGTTCACCAATGACACTGTTAAAGCCAAGAAGACTGAGTCAATTTTAACAGCTTGAAAAGACATTGATCAAAGCTAGAACCGATTACGCTTTGGAATACATATGTTGACACTTGAAATGTGTAGCAGAAATGTAGATTATATTTTACCTGCAGCTCAAGATTGCTAAGTTATCATCACCATTAATATAGAATCCATGTATTACTAATGCATAACTCTAACTAGCTACCAAACAACCCCTAAGGGGATTTGTACGGGCAAAATGAATCCAATTTTAGTTACCGGCGGTCTTATTGAAGACTAGCCTTGTATTGTCTGTAGTCCAAGTATTCCAGTAGCCAAAATCAGGAGTTCTATATGCAGACAAGACCACATTCCCATCCATCTGCCATCTCTAATCTGTACTTCCCCGTCGAGTAATCCACTATTCCTTTAGCATTATAAAATAGCTTCGGCCCCATATCAAGAAATTGAGCAGGCAAAATAGTATCTATTGGGAAATCAAAGCTTCCCCACAGGACCCCTGAGAATGAATTTCTCAGTACAAAATTAACGTCAAACATAAATGTACAAAATTTCCCTCATCTTGCATAACATGTAAAATAATGTTGTATGTACAATGTCTGTGTCTCTTGGACTTAGTTACTGACACGTTTACATTCATCAATCTATTCACTATATATGTCTATATCATAATGCAACTATAATTAAGATGAAATATTTAGCCAATATAAAGATAATAAAGCGACTATATGATGACGGAAAGAAGAGCTAAACATACATGGCATAGAAACTGGTTCTATAAGAACAAAATCATATACTATAAGATTGACAGCCCCCTTTCAAAATTAATGCAAAAATACATCAGTTGTCATCTAAACTTATCCGATAACGGGTCTCTAACCTTCGAGGTTATTGATACGTACACATTCATTTATCCATTCGCTAATTATGTCTCTATATCATAAAGCAACTACTATATAAAAAATTAAAGATTCCATACTTGACACAAAAAATGGTTCAGTAAGAACAAAATCATATACTACAAGATCGATATATGGACGCCTTTCATAACATGAAAATACATAAGTTGTCTTCTAAACTTGTTCGAGCACGTTCACATTCATCGATCCACTCATAGTATATGCATGTCGATAGGCTCGGTCAAAGGTGTGAGCTGCTTTGGACATAGAGTGGAACTTGCATTCAAAACTGATAACAGTTGGCTATCTTCATTGGTGATTGTGTTAATGAGTTGAAGCAGAATGTGCTCAAGCTCTTCCCCATCAGTCCACTCGTGGACTGATGCTTTTACTAGCTTCCTATTTTCGTTTATCAAATTCCAGGCTGGGAAATCTTTTCTTGGCATGATGAAATCTCCTTCTCTGAGCTTCAAAGTGGGGCAGAAATCTCCGCTTCCATCACCAAGATAGATCATTCTTTTATTATTGCCTATGGAAGCTTGTATTCTTTCTATTATCAGACCCTTGCACATGTTGGGAGGGCACATATTGCTGCTACAGCCATGCAAATCATCGTAAGGGAAGATTCGAAGCCTATTATCGACGTAGACTGGATTGGTATTGATCTCTGAGAAGCAATCCCTTATTCCGAGATGTTTCAAGATTGTTTCAATGAAGAATACATTTGCATCACTTACTATTCTCAAATCACACCCTAATGCATACGCTGATTTAATGCATGGGACAATCCTGGAGTGTACGGGAACACGCTTAAGTACCTCTGCAATGTCTTTAATACTTTTGCCTTGTGCATGAAACTCCTTCATCATTGTATCCATTAGACAGTTCCAGGGCATACTAGGGAGAAGTTGATTGAGCATATCAGTGCCACCTAACTCATCCACCACCCAATTATCACTGTCCACGTCGATGATCGTCTTGTCAAAGTCGAAAATCACAACAATTCCAGCCATATTTAATTTCTCTGACTAACTTTAGTGACAAGAAAAGAGACGAATATAGAAAACTTGGGTTGGGATATTAGTTTCCAGAGAATGAGTCCCTCTATTTATAATTGTTTTTGATTTCCTAACTTGATTAGGATTCGAATATATACAAATTCCCTTTTTCTCTTTTTTTATTGGTTTTGGTTTCCGAATTAGTTTGGGTTTAGGAAAAGAGTTATTAATGGGAATACAGTAAAAAGTACTAAAACACGTCATATAAGGAGTGCGGCAGATTTTTGTTCTATTTTTTTTTTTTTTTCAGGTTACTCGTTACTCTATAATTTTTTTGATTTAATAGCATTTTTGGTCCCTTAATTATTTGTAAATTTTATATTTAGTACTTATGAGATTTAACCTTCCATTACTTGAAATCTACACTTTGATCACTTTGACTTGAAATCTAAAAATTCTGGTATACTGAACATGTACAGGGCTCAATTAAACTCTAATGTTTATACGAGTAACACTTAAAATATTGTTATCTTTCTGGATACACATTTTGAATTAATTATACACATAACTGCTATGTGGCATGCATGTTTAATATCACATACTTCAATTTTTATTTATTTTTATTTCTCAAACATTTTGTGGCCAAAATATATAAGTCTGATAAATAGTTCGTTCATAAGGAAGAGTTTTGGACCCAATAAGAAAAGAAAAAAAAAAAAAAAAGACAAAAAAAGAAGCGTTCAATTTTCTTTTTCCTAGTTTTAGACTAAAGTGTGTCCTAACTAATACTAGTTCTTGTTTTTTCACAAAGAAACCAAAAGTAAATAAACGTTTTGCAAGAAACCTTTTTAGGTTTCCCCAAAAAGATTAATAAGGCATCGATAACACTTCAGCCACGCCCCTTCAATATTCAACTATGGAGAAGAAGAAGATGAATTCTGCAATTCCACAAGAAATTATCTTTGAAATATTTTCATGGCTGCTTGTCAACAGAGGCGAATTTATGCTTAAAATTTGGATCCCGTGAACACATGGTCACTCGACTAAACTCGATCTATTATGTGTATAATTTTAAAAATATATCTAATATTAACTGAAGGAACACATGGTCAAACTAGGCTGAGTGGAGCACTTGTTAGGGACTATGTTTATTTCCTCAAGGTTTTGGGATCGAACCCGAGTTCTTGCATGTTTTTGTCTTTTGCTTTTATTTTCTAAAGTAGCCTTTTAACTTTCATTTTTATATTATTCTAAATCTTTTTTCTTCTATAATCCTAATTACCCAAAAGTAAAAAACATGTTTTTTTTTATATTACATCTAATGACTTTTTTTTCCCTTTACTTCTAATTACCCCAAGTCCCAAAAGGCAAAAGAAATAAAAAAAAAAAAAAACCATAGGCGCTAAGACGAACCAAAGGCAAAAGAAATCAAAAAATCTCATAGCTAATGGTGAACCCATCCTCTTGAAATCCTGTATTCGCCTCTGCCTGTCAAGTCGTTAATGCGTTCTGTAATTCTCTTGTATCCGAATCAGATTTTATGGATATCCACAGATGTCGTTCTATGACCCGTCCTGATGGAACAAATTTTTTTTACGCATTACATCGGACTTTATGACACAGCCGAGCCGTATTCAAATCATCCTTAGGTCCTCCAATGAAACAACTAATTGTATTTTCTTGAGATAGATTGACCCTAGTCAATTTACTTTCAAACATGGCTTGATAATCTTTCACAGAACCAGTTTTTCTGATCTTCTTGATCTCTTCCATTGGGTCATCATAATCAGCCCCAAATCTTTCAACTAAAGTCATTACATATTCATTCCAAGTAGGGGGTAAGTGTATTGCCTATACCTCATAAACGATTGGTGCCACTGAATTGCTTTACCTTCAAAATGTATTGCTGCTAATCCCACCCTCTTGTCCATGGCAATGTTATCAAAGTTAAGGAATTGCTCAACCGTGAATAGCCATGATTTCAAATCATCACCAGAAAATCTTGGAAAATATAGTTTTGAATATCTAGATATCCCAAGGTAATTCTGATAATTTGTATTGTTTTTGTCTCTATGTTCATAATCAGCTACTTGCTTATCCCTCGACACTCTTTCTCTTGAAGTTTCGTGACATTTATCCTTTGGTGAAGTTTCACTACAGTTCCCTACATGTTCCTTCAATTGGGCCACGGTTGATCCATCTCTTCATGAAGCCACTTCCCCAGTAAAAGTTCCCATGTCTGTAACCAATTTCTGCAACAATTCTCGAACATCAACACCTTCCATGGTATTTTCAGTCCCCTTGATCCCCATTTGACCTAGTTCCCTTCGCCATTTTTAGCCGAGAATCACAAAGCTCTGATACCAATGATAGCAGAATCACAAAAATCCAAGACTGATTTGAGTAATTCTATAGCTAGAACAGGAATTCAATGGAAGAATTTGAGTGTATATCTCAATTTAATGGAAAAGATAGAAATGATAGAGAAAGTAGAGTTCTTGTATTAAGAATCAAGTAATATGAAAGTGAATGAATACAATAGTGGGATCTACAACCACTTATAGCTAAATCTGAACAATCAACTCATAACCACTTCTAACTAACTTTCCCGCCACTGACTAATTCAGAATATCCCTCAACTTTTATTAGTTTTTTTCTTAACTTTTATTCTCACTTTAATTTTCTCTATCCAATTTTTTCTGTCTTTACTGTACTAATAGAGCTTGTGCCATTGGGGGATTATGATTCTCAATTCAAATTTACAAAATAGAAGATGAAAAGTAAAACAATAAGAAATACCCAAATTTAGACAACTGAGCAAACAAAGTACAAATCCATTCAAAGCTTTTGCCTCCAACACTAGTCTTCCACCATGAAATTCCTCTTATCCACCATCAATCCCATGTCTTCATCCCCAATTTCACTTGAAACCCAACACCCACCTTCTCACTCCAATTTTATCCTAAAATCAACAAACCAAAATGCTTAAGAAAAGGCCATACAGAGAACCAAAAACCTTCTTCTCAATTTTTCGGAAAAGGGCCAAATATACCCTTTTACTATTGGAAAAGGGCTAAATATACTCTTTGTTATACTTTGGATTCAAATATACCCCTACCGTTATACTTTGGGTTCAACTATACCCCTCATCGGTTAAAATTGTCCGAGTTGGACATCATATCTGACGTGGCACTAATAACTCCGTGAGGTGAACGCCACGTGGCATGCTACCTCATCACCCAACTCATTTACCCCTCTCTTTCCCTTCTTCACCTACCACTACCATCTCCTCTCCCTTCACGACCACTGTCACCATAAGCACTTCCATCTCCACCTTCACTCCCTCTGCCTACAACAACACTTAATGATAAAAATCAGAATGATTAAACACTTGAATCCTGCTCAAATGAACTCGATCTTTTCTCCATAAAACAGAGTTATTGGTTCTATCGATTTACAGCAAATACAAAAACTAAATTTCGAGAACAAACAATATGGATCTCAGTAAGCTAAAACTTTCAGTAATCAATCTACAGTAATAATTTCTTTCGGGGTTCATTGGAATTGAAACTGAAATAGTACCAAAAAAGATTTCTAGAAAAAATGAACAAGTCTCTTTCAAACACACAAAACAAAGACGGCATAAGCATTAGTTACTTCATAAAGTCAATTTTTCCCCAACAATTTTCTCCATAGACCACTGAATAATATTTTTTTTTGGAAATAAGCATTAAGATGGGAAATTAATTTCTTTTGTTTTTCCCTTAACAACCAAAAAAAGAAATTTGAATATGATTTCTAATTGGGTCCTTGAAACTAATACTGGAAACAAGTATCTGAGCACAAAGTTAGCAACAACAGAGAAATTTTTAAATTTTCACGACAAAAGACGAATTACTCCTATTAAAATCAGTTTATCATTTAAATTTTTTGAGGCGCAGTGAGTAAATTAGGGTTGCTGTAGGCAGAGGAGTGAAGGTGGAGATGGTGGTGTGGTGGTGCTAATGGCGGCAGTGGTTGTGAAGGGAGTGGAGATGGTAGTGATGGGTGAAGAAGGGGAAGAGATGGGTAAATGAGTTGGGTGGTGAGGTGGCATGTCATGTAGAGTCACCTCACTGAGTTATTAGTGCCATGTTAGATCTGGTATCCATCTTGAATAATTTTAACTATTTGGACCCAAAATATAACGGTAAGTGTATATTTGGACCAAAGTATAACGAAAGGTATATTTAGCTCTTTACCATTCATAATATGGTTCCACATCCACTGAATCACAAACTTCTTCTTAACCCTAAAATCGATCGTAGAAGACGGTGACAAACAAAACAAAAAAGAAATTAAGAAAGATAAGAGAAATAAACTAAAAAGAGGTGAAGAAACTTACCACTATTGCATGGAAATCTCACTCAATGACAGTGAAATCGGCGGCAAAGAAGTCGAAGAAAGAGAAAATGAATTCTGAAATAATACATTGGGGTTAATTTAATTTTTAACACTTAATTCCCTATGTGGCATTTTCAAAACACGTGAAAAATGACGTGTTAGGGGTTGTATTACACACACAATGACCGGGCCGAAAAAGGGTTTAGAATGCTCAGTTTTTAAGGATAGAGGAGTTTGGTTGGCAAACTCGTAAGTACGAACACCGATATGATAATTCTGGACAAGTACAGGATCCTCCCAAGCTATTCTGCCTATTTTTAAAGAACATATCTCTGCAAATTCAATTATGGATACTATGGATAGAATAAGAAGAGGAGGGAGTTGAAGGGTTACTGAATTCAATTATGTTATATTTAATGTGCTAGCATATGTAGAAGTGGTATTTAAGAGAATTAAAAATTGGTAGATTGCTACATATTTTTGCGCAGATTGCCCTTCTTTTGGGGTGATCTTTAAATTTTGCCCCTCATATTTGTGGTCTTTAAATGTTGCTTCTCATATTTGTGGTCTTTAAGTTTTGCCCTTCGATTGACAAGGTGGGCGAACACCTGAGGTTCTGGGTTCGAACTCCCGCTCAGGCATAAAATAAAATAAAAATCGCAAGGCAAGGCTCAGGGCGCGTGTATGCCGGATCCGGCATACACTTCTTAAGGAATAACTATAGTTATGCAGGACTCGGCATAACTAAAAGTCTGTCCCATAAGGCAGACTTTTCTTTAAGGCATAGTTTAGTTATGCCTTATGTTGACACCCAATTTTGTCCCTCATTTATTCCGATTTAGTTCCTTGGGCTTCTAATTTTATTGATAATCTAAATACTTTTTATTCATTACTATGTTATTACTATTGCTGCTATTATTTGCAAGTATCGTTACTTTATTATAATTAATATTTTAATATTACCCTCACATTACTACCTATTTATTACTTGTTAATCACAAAGTTAAGCTAGATAATATTTCTTACGCTATTATTACATTATCTATATATTTATAGTTTGCTATTATTAATAAATTAGTAACCTTGAATTATATCCTTATTACTATTAATTACTAATTGTGTGATTATTACACATACTTTCCAAGTTATAAATTTCTATAAAGAAGCATGAAGAATTGGAGAAGACCAACAATGTAGCCATTAGAAGGCCCAATTTTCGGCCAGCAGCCCAATAAATCCCAATTCGAATTAAGACCAGCCCAATTCAACAAAATAATATACATTATATTCTAGTCCCTTTCCAATTTTCCCCTAGACCTAATTCATCTTATCTCATCAGCCGCACCCTCTACAAAAATAACTCCTCCCTCATCTCTTTCCTCTTTCAAGTAAAACCAGCTTTCACAGCCATGGCAGGGGGCTTGACCATTCCATTTCCGTGCAAGTCCCGAATATAGTCAACATAAGAGGCCAACAAAATTCTGAAATCTGATTTTTTTTTAGCAGAGAAAATCAAAAGAGCAGAGATTCAATTCTAATCCGTGACACCCTCTACTGCACCCTCAAACGACTATATTTTGAGATCAAAATCCTGCTCAGAAAAACCTTACTTTTCTACTCCTATAAATATCTCTTTTAGCTCTTTAGTCGGAGGAAGCTTGAACGAGGGAAAACTCTCTCATTTAAGCTATTTTCTACCATTTCTCAAAGAAAATTGTAGCATTTTGTTATCTCTCAATCTCCATCCGTTTCTATTTTGTCAAAGGAGAGTAGATCTGAGACCCCGACGTCTAAGTTCACTACACCCACAAGAGGTAAAATCTGAATTTCTTCTTATTTATTTAGTGTCGACGTGTGTTTTGATGTTGGGAAATCATGTTTTTAGTATCTAAGTTTATGTTCTAGAAAACATGACTATAGTAGTGAATTTGTTTAGTCGAATGTTATATAAATTTAGACTATGTTCTATGTGTCTATTATATAGTATACGTATTTTTTTATATACTTTAGACTTCATGTTATATGACTGTTGGGTTTACTTCTCGTTGGAGTGTTTTCTGGATGAGCGACTTCGGCTTTTGTGATGAGTGGTTATATTCTGTTGAATATTTGAAAAGTGTGTTTGCCTTCGTTTCTTAGTAGCGTGTTTAGATATCACGAATATAAGACACAATTTCAATTTGTGTTTAAATGGACTGCCTGTTAGACCAAGAATTTGTCCATATCATATAGATCTCATAACCTGAAGTGGAAGTTTTAAAATTTATTTGCAGTAGAAATCATTAAATATCATATTTATAGATTATTCTGGATGACTTAGCATTTAAAGAGTCGAAGTTAAAACCAGGTTCATATGGTTATTACTAAGTAAATGCTTGTCATATTATCTTCTTAAATAATTTATGGGTACTTCTATAGTTAATAATCTGTTGAAACCAAACATTTATTCAGATATAGTAATTAAGGTAATACGTATGTTGAGAGGCCTATATATAGTGTTTGTGATGTTCTGTTGTGAACCATGATGTTAATGTGATTTCTACTTCATTGTTTGGTTTAATGTCTTGATGTACTATTGAGAACGACATTCTCCTTTCTAACTAAATCACTTTTTCTTTCTTTGTTTCGCATGAACACCGGAGCCTAAGAGTCTTGTTTTGAGACTCAACGACGCCACACATGAAGTTATCCTCATCAATTTATCCATACCCAAAATCTACCATGGGATATGTCCTGGAGACCATGGAGATATTGTTGAAAAGCTCCATTTCCTTTATGATTCATGCTGTAGATGCTAACTTTGTTGTGTGCCTTTAACTGTTATAGTTCATATAAGAACACATTTATTGCTTGTTTGACTCTCTACTTGTGGTGAGCATCTAGTTAATAATTTAACTTCATAGGGATAATACAGGTATTGCCTCTATAATAAATCATTTAGTATTTTACAATGTTCAACTCCCTTTCTTTTCTTTCTTTTTTTTCTGCAAAAAATCCTGCTATCTTTTAAATCGTTGTTGAGTTTATGTTTTCAAAAATTTAATAAGTCAAAGGGTGAGCAGATCTTTGAGTTTATTCAAGCCAAACTTTGAGCCTTGATTTATTTAGAAAATTATTTGCAAATGGCATAAAGTCCAGTCGTCGTTTTCTGTCTAACTTGGCATGATAGCTTTAATGTGTTTAATTAGGAGCTTAACGAGGAAATGTATTTTCTATACTAAATTAGATTTTTAAAGTATTAATCACCTTGTTATCCATTCTCTATTCTTGAATTCCAGGATAAAATTATTTTAACTTCACATCATTTCCCAATCACATAAATTAGACTTAAATACAAAGCTAGTCACTGCTTTTCGCTTTTAAATACTAATTCCCTCTTGTTTTATCATTAACCAATTATTTTATACATTATTACTTATACTTTACAAGGCCTTTTAATTAACATAAGTCTGGTCGGTTAACCATTTTTAATGGATCTTAAAGGATGCTTAATACCTTCCCTTTAGATTAATTGAACCCTTACTTAAAATCTTTTGGTTTCGTAGATTTTAAATGGAGTTAACATTAGACAATTATTTTAATTGACTTTTAGGTGTCCTGATTCACCATAATAATTAGGTGGCGACTCCTTAACTGTAATTAATCCCGGAATTACCAAAATGCTGTAAATCATTTTGACTCCGGTTAAAATGGGGTATAACACCTTATGGGGCAGACTTTTAGTTAAGATATAACCAAAAGTATGTATGCTATAAGATAAACTTTTCCTAAGGCATAGACTTTGCCTTATAAGGCAAACTTTTAGTTGTCTTAAGGAAAAGTTCCGCCTTATGAGGCATACTTTTAGTTATGGCATAACTAAAAGTATGCCCCTAAGGTGGAGCTTTTCCTTCAGGCATAAACTTTGCCTTATAAGGCGGAACTTATAGTTATGCCGGGTCCGGCATAACTATAGTTATTCCTTAAGAAGACACGCGTCCCGAGCCTTGCCTTGCAATTTCTTATTTTTATTTTATGTCTGAGCGGGGGTTCGAACCCAGAACCTCGTGATTTCTGCATGAAGCTCATGATTGCAACGCGGAGGACAAAAATTAAAGACCGGCAATTTGAGGGGCAACAATTAAAGACCACAAATATGAGGGCCAAAATTTAATGACCACCCCAAAAGAAGGGCAATCCTGCGAATTGCCCACATTGCTATCTTGGATTGTATACGTTTTCGTCACCCTAGGCCCGAGGCGAAAAATTCAATGATTTGTTATGTTTGAATTTAATAATAAAATATATTTTACTCATAAATTTATTCTGTATTTTTTTTGTTTAATTTTATAAAATTAAAATCTACCTTAATTATTTAGTCTGATATTGTTTTATATAAAAACCTACAATTCTATTAAAAGAATCTTATAACTAACCAATGCGATCGGTACGACTTAGTTCGATTGGTTCATTCGGTTTTAAAAAACCATTGATACCCTATTTTTTTTTTTTTTTAATAAATATTACAAGAGTATCCATCCTTTATGAATGAGTATGACATTCACACAGGAAGGAAATTTATGAACACCACTGTTTAAATATGAAGGAAAGGCTAGAAAACTCAAATTACATACTAATTCGTTCTTCTAGTAAAGAGCGTTAACTTCTCTTCTCCAATTGAGAGGATTGTTCTTTGAGAACCGCATCATCATAAACCATATAAAGGTAATGCGCGCAATACTTTGTTTATTTACATATGTAATGATATATATTTTTCACATGTATGTCTTACGAATAATATATTTGTTATTATCGTTAGGTACAACAAAAACAATTATCTCTTATATACTATCAACTAATTTATAAGAAAGAAAGAAAGAAAATATGCCAAACAGGAGTTAATTAACTAGTTACACAATATAAACCATAAATGAGAGGTAATATATAATTTAGGAGACCCAAATCTAATAACTGATGGGTGTTTTGAGGTTTGAAGAAGAGACGGGAGATTGCACAAATATAATCATTTTGGATTGTAAATTAACTTTTGTTTCCGTTTAAATAAATTTTGCGAGAATACCTAGCCATCTTTTAGTTCAAATTTACATGCACTATGCGTTTATATTAAATTAATGATACATACTTTTATCACTTCATCATTATTAATTGATTTGCATCTTAACTTTTATTTTTGATTTTTAAGACTAAATTACTTGATTTGGTGTAAACACGAAATGTTGATAAATATATACTCCCCTTCTGTGGGAGACTGGGAGGTAACATATACGTACATAGAATCTTGAAGGAAAATGTATCTTTAGCCAATATTATCTATACCTTTTAAATTTAAAACTACTAATTTTCTAAAGATGATTTTGCTCAATTATCTCTTCCACTTTAATGTGTTTCAATGACGGGAATAAGGGAATATTAGTCAAGGATAAATTATGTAATTCTGGAATGAGAAACTTTATTTATTAGCTGTTCAAACGACTAATTCTTTTAAAAATTTAAGATGTTGTACAAATAAAATTTCATGATAAATAATTGGGAATATTCTCAATATAAGTATCCAAGGGTGAAGTCTTGGTGCAAGTGGTTGGAAACTTAGAGATCAAGGTATAGATTCGTCTTCAGGTGATTTATCCTCATCAACCTAAATTTTGATAGAAAAATGTTATAATTTGTATACCACTATAATCAAACATAATATATTTTTAATATAATTATAGCAATAACGAAATCACATAACCCCTTTTCATTTTTTTTATTAGGGATCAAAATTACTTCCTCCATTTCAAAATAAGCGGCATTTTATCGTTTCATTTTATTTCAAAATAAGTGGTGTTTCACATAATTAAGGAGACACTAATGATGTTACTCCAATTTCACTATTATTTAGTGGGTGTTTGGACATAAGAATTGTGAAATTTGCAAAAAAAAAAAAAAAAAAAAAAAAAAAATTAGTAATTGTTTTCAAGTTGAAAATGCTATTTGAAAAATGGAGTTGTGTTTAGATATGAATATAAATTGGAGTTGATAGTTTCCGATATAACATTCGGAAAAAAAAAAAAAAAAATGAAAACTATTCATGGCCAAACGGGGGCTTAAATAAAGAGAGTTTGACATAACTAATTATTAAAGAGTTACATCTTTTTTAAGGTGTTTATTAAAAATAAATTAGTAAAAATATATCTTACTAATACTTTCTAGAAATGAGTAATTTTTATAAGGGTGTGTCCAAATGAAAAACATCACTTATTTTGAAATGAGGGAGTACTAAATGCAAGTAATTAAAGATGTGAAAGGAGGAGTAAAATTAGGAAGGTTGCAAGAAAGAAGCTCAGATGAAAAAGGACACGTAGGTATGTGGGCCCTGTTGTCAGTAGTTTTCTCCACTCAAATACTGTATGCTACTACCAGTAGCAAACGCAGTGTCATAGCTACCCCCTAGTCTGTACTACGCAACTGCCACACACATCTTATATAAGCAAAAAAATTATGTATTTTTGAGGTAACAAAGTTGATTTTTCTACAGGGTTTTCGTCTACTCCTCTCTCTATTGTTCTCTCCGTGGCTGTGTTTTTGATGCATTTCTTGTTTTGATATGCAATATGGTGTTCATCTAATAATGTTTTTCACCCTTATAGCATGCTTTACTAGCTAGTATATATATATTTTTTATCTGTGCCTGACTTCTTCATAGATTTTCTTGTTTTTGTATACAAATTTTTATGGGTACGTAACATATAGTACTCTTTATGTTGCATGGGGTTTTGAATATAATGGATTTGACCCTTTGTTGCTTCGTCTTCCATTTTCATTTTCACTTTTGCATTGGAAATCTTTCCCTTTTGGGTAAAAGCTTTTTGAAAACATCTTTTCACTTGAGCTACTATATTGGTTAGCCAGAAAAGGAAAACAACTTTAGCTTTAATTTCAAAGCATGCAGTTGTTATCAGTCTCTTCGTTTCTTAAATTTGAACTTTATTTAGTTGAGCTAATGTACATTATTTATTTGCAGTCATTTAGTAATACCATTACTTACAAAGGAAAGAAAACTTTTGCAGGGATTCAAGGTCTACTTTCTCTGGGGTTTTAAAAAACTAGGGTATATATCCTTCTATCTACTCTCTGTATATGTGTATATAAATATATTTTTGATAAGGAAAAAAAATATTTATATACACATAGAGTTTTTGTTTGCTCTCTGCACGTACTTTTCTGGGTTTTCATGTTGAATAAATGTAACAGTATTTGCAACGGGAAATATTTTTTGTTTTCTGCTCGTTTTCTTTCATATCGTCTGATTTAGTTGGCGTTTCACTATAGAAACCAAATATTTTTCACTTTGTACTCCTAGCTAGTATGCCAAGAATATTTTCGAGATCACAAAGTTGATTTTCCTAAAGGGTTTTTCTCTACTCCTTTCTCTATCTCTATCTCGTGTCTGTGTTGTTTATGGATTTCTTGTTTTGATATATAGAATATGGGGTTAATACTTAATATAATATAGTAGATTTTATTGTTTTTGTATACAAATTTTTATGGGTACGTAATATAGTGGTGTGGGGTTTTGAATATACTAATGGCGTCTCCCATTTTCATTTTCACTTTTGCATTGGTAATCTTTCCCTTTTGGGTAAAAGGGTTTTGAAAATCAACTGCTATTATTATTGCCATTGTTCATCTTTTCACTTGAGCTACTATTGGCTTTGGTGGTTAGCCAGAAAAGTAGAATAACTTTAGCTTTAATTTCAACGCATGCAGTTGTTATCAGTCTCTCTGTTTCTTAAATTTGAACTTTATTTAGTTGTGCTAATGTACATTATATATTATTAGTAGTTGAAGTTGGAGTTGTGTTTGGTTATGTATTTTGCAAAAAATATTTGGTTGTTTGAATGTATTGAAAGTGAAAACAGGGTCTTAGGTGTTTCTCAAATTTCAAAATGTGAAAAAGTCAAAATTGTATTTGAAATTTTTATGGCCAAACCTTATTCTCAAATAAAGTGAAGAAAAAAAGTTTCCAGGATATGGGTCCTTATTTTAAGTTTGCCTTTTTTGTATCAGTGTCTCTGCTATGTTGAGTGTGTGTTTGTGTGTCTTTAGCCCATGTGCTGAATCTGTTTGCTAAAAATGGACATCTTATTTCTTTTAATTCGAAAAAACAACACTTGTAATTTGTCTTCTTTGTATTAATACATCGAAGGTACATTTTACTATCTGTTACAATAGTGTACATTTTACATCAGTGGAGAATAATACCTAGTAATGGATCAAGGCACTCATGGCAACGTTCCCAAGAAAAAACTTTGAAATGTTATTTTACAATGTTATTCTTCTTATATTTACTATCTGCAGATTTCCCCTAGCTTGAGCTACATATAATAGAGAACCATTTGTCGCATGTTCTATAGAGATTTTAGTGTTGTAGCTCAAAATTTATGGCAGTTAATTTCCTCAGAGCTAGATGACAACTAGTAATTGTTCAAAGACTATACCATCATTATGCTACTTTTTTTTTTTTTCTTTTTCCCCCATCGTCTTTAACCTTTTGGCTATATATTTTAGCATCTTGTTTCTATTTTTCCTTGTTATTTTTAAAAGTTTTTTCTTGGGAATGTTGCCATGAGTGCCTTGATCCATTACTAGGTATTATTCTGCACTGATGTGAATAATTCTTACTTAAGAACATTGTAAAATGTACATTTGTAGAATGGTTTTCAAACTTTGTTGGTTGTGTGGCACTCTTTAGCCAATGTATATTTGTATGCTAATGATCAACCATATATGCAGCTTTTGAATTTTTCTGTTAAGCAGTGGTTTATTTGTAGGTAATTGTTTGTTATTCATGTTTGAATGTTCTATACTATTTCAATTCAGCTTAAGTCCCTCTGTTTTAGTATTCATCTTCAATTGGGTAACTGGAATTAATACAGGCAATTCTTTGGTCCATGTTTATGTGCCTTAATTTGTCTGTGCATGCATGTATGCTGAGCTTTTGTTTCTTCATCTTCTCAAATCTTTTACTTTTCCTGCTTTGACTACTTATTGATATGTGGTTTTGGTTTTACTATCCTATCTGCCACCTCATTTGAAGCTATTGCTGCCTGGATAAAGGAAGACTGCACCATGTCTGAATTTCACTAAAGATTAAAATTCTGAGCCTGTCTAGTCTTAGTCTTGTTGTTGATATATCTTTTAAAATTACATCATGCTAAAACATTTTCATCATATCACATCATTTTTGTTTTGTTCTTTCCTGTACCACTTGAAATATCGATTAGTATATCCCGAATTCATTTACTAATCATTTAGAGGTATTGACAAACTGACTGGATATATGAAGCAGACTTGATTATATCTAGGTCTTTCCCATCTGCAAGGTGATACTATACCATTTTATAAAGCTAATGGCACATTATTCTTGCTGTTAACTTCTCTCTGAATATATTAATGAATTGAGTTTAGTTTCTTTGGTCTTTGGTTATTAGGAATGGCATCTCCAAAAGATGAAGCTACAGCAACAATACCAAACCGTGTTCCTATGGTTCGACAAGGAATTGGATCGAAAGGCCAAAAGATTCGCTTACTCACCAACCATTTTAAAGTAGGGATGACCAACTCTGATGGGCACTTCTTCCATTATAGTGTAAGCTTTCATGTATTTATATTGCATTCGGTTTCATTGAGCTGAAGTACAATGTGCAGTGCTATGTTTGAACTAAACTGGAAAATAATGATCATTATTGCCTCAGGTTGCTCTAAATTATGAAGATGGAAATCCCGTAGAGGTAAAAGGCATTGGACGAAAAATTCTTGACAAGGTCCACCAAACATATTCATCGGAGCTAGCTGGCAAAGATTTTGCCTATGATGGGGAGAAGAGCCTGTTCACTATTGGTGCACTACCCGGGAACAAGTTTGAGTTTACTGTTGTCTTGGAGGATATTCCTTCGTCTAGGTGCAGTGCTGAACTTCTTTTTGCATTTCTAATAAATGCGTTCGTTTTAGTATAACCCAATTGTATTTATCAACTAAAATTTTGCTTCATGTGTATAGAAGCACTCGAGGTGGAAGCCCTGAAGGGAGCCCTAGTGAAGTTGATAGGAAAAGATCAAAGAGACAGCCATGGTCAAAGGCATATAAAGTGGTAATTAAGTATGCTGCAAAAATACCAATGCAAGCTATTGCCAACGCACTCCGGGGACAAGACGCTGAACAGTGTCAAGATGCTGTGAGAGTGCTTGATATAGTTCTGAGGCAGCATGCTGCCAACGGGTATGGAATTGCTTATTTTTCTGCTTTGATAGCTTATTCCGGTTTTCTAATACTCATACTTTATGTTACAGGGGCTGCCTTATTGTGCGCCAATCTTTTTTTCAAAATGAGCCTAGAAACTTCGTTGATCTCAGTGGAGGAGCTTTAGGATGTCGAGGTTTCCATTCAAGCTTCCGGGCCACGCAGGGAGGCCTTTCATTGAACATGGGTAGATTGTTATCCAGAAAATCACCACACTTTCTCACCCATAAATCACTATCTTATGGTTTTTGAATTTGCAGATGTATCAACCACAATGATTGTGCAGCCAGGGCCAGTGATGGACTTCCTTCTTGCGAATCAAAATGCAAGAGATCCTTACCAGATTGATTGGTCCAAGGTAACTACTCATTCTATTTGCCTTGCAACTGTAACTTCTTAATTTTCATATTTGCTCCTCTGTCTAGGCAAAGAGGATGCTGAAGAGTCTGAGGATCAAGGCCAGCCCCTCAAATAGGGAACACAAAATCACTGGCCTCACTGAAAAGCCTTGCAAAGAGCAGACGTCAGTTTGTTTGTTATGAATCCATTTTGCCGTTTCACATTTTCCGGACTGATTTGCTATCGAGAACATATTAAAGTTGTTTTGCATTTCAGTTTCATGTTGAAGCAGAAAAGTGGAACTGGGGAAGTGCAAGAGGTTGAGCTGTCTGTTTATGAGTATTTCACTAATCATCGCCATATTCCTTTGCAATATTCTGGAGATTTTCCTTGCATTAACGTTGGGAAACCCAAACATCCAGCTTTCATTCCTCTTGAGGTACTAGATAATTTACACCTAATATATGCAGCCCGTTTTTAAGGTTGTGACCTCACAGTTTTTCCTTCTTCCTTGTCAGCTTTGCTCTCTGGTGTCTTTGCAGCATTACACCAAGGCACTGTCCAATCTACAAAGGGCTTCCCTGGTAGAAAAATCCCGACAAAAGCCCCAAGAAAGGATGAGAACATTGAGCAGTGTAAGCTCAATCAATTGTAGCTTGTTCTCATTTCATTCAAGCTATGCATTTCATTATCACATAAACTTGCAGGCTCTAAAGACCAGTAACTATAAAGCCGACCCTCTTCTTGGATCTGCTGGAATTTCGATCGGTGATCAGTTTACTCAAGTTGAAGGTCGTGTCTTGCCAACTCCAAAGGTGACACTGTCAATGTTCAATGTCCTGATGTTCTTCCTCTCTTGTCATTTTTATTGCTAAAAGTATCTCAGGTTGCTCTTTAGATTATACAATTGAGTTTGTACACTATGACTGACAAGACTGAACATTTTTTATTACTTCTACTACAGTTGAGGGTAGGGGATAAACAAGACTTACTTCCTAGAAATGGAAGGTGGAATTTTAACCAGAAGGTAGGTATCCTACTCAGCATTTTTTACTTTCTCCCCATGATTGATCAATGCTAGTCCTTTGATTTGGAGTCTTAACAAAACAGCAATTCGTTGAACCAATCAAACTCAAGCGCTGGGTAATTGTGAACTTCTCTGCCCGTTGTGATGTCTGTAAGCTTTGCACAGATCTACAAAGGTGTGCGAAAATGAAAGGAATGGTGAGTACCTTTCCACCTCTGGGGTGCAATATGCGCGTGCGTGGAATCATATTTCTGCATCATTAATGTGTTCCATCATATATGTAGCTCATTGATCCACCATGTGATCATATCTTCGAGGAGGATCAGCAGTTCAGGCGCAACTCTGCTCCCGTGAGAGTTGAGAAGATGTTAGAAACAATGCAATCAAAACTTCCAATTAACCCTCCACCTCAGTTCTTTCTCTGCATTCTACCAGAGAGAAAGAACTCTGATCTTTATGGTTGTTGCCATCGAACCAACTAATCTTGGTTTCTTCTAAATCTTACGTTTAAAATTTTATATATTAGTGGCTGGAGTATCCTTTTTAATTGTCTCTTTTCTGGTAATTTCCCTATTGAAGGACCCTGGAAGAGAAGGAATTTAACTGATTTTGGAATTGTTACACAATGCATTGCTCCTACAAAGATCAATGATCAGTACCTTACCAACGTGCTCATGAAAATCAATGCAAAGGCAAGATTTCAATTAACAAAAAAAAAAAAAAATTTACACCAATTATTAGTGACCCCTGATTGATTAAACACCTCTTCCATATCTGGTGCTTCTTTGCAGCTGGGTGGCATGAATTCCTTTTTGACTATGGAGCTTGCCCCTGTACTAGGTCAAATTTCACAAGCCCCCACCATCATTATTGGGATGGATGTCTCTCATGGATCACCTGGACGAGCAGATGTTCCATCCATCGCAGCGGTAGTAAAAGATTATTGCTTATTTTTATACACTGATATTTCTCTTGGTCTTAGACGACACTGATTTAATGGATTTGAGATCACCAGGTGGTTAGTTCTAGACAGTGGCCCTATATTTCACGCTATCGAGCAGCTGTTTGCACTCAATCACCAAAGCTGGAAATGATAGATTCTCTGTACAAGAAAGTATCATATACTAAAGATGAGGGTTCAGTTTCAGAAGAAAAAGATGAGGGCCTTTTCAGGTAGTTGCTGACTCAATGTAGCTGTTCGTGTTTAAATGTTTATATTTAACGGATTATAATTGATACTTGAATACTCTCGATGCTATATGTAGTGTGTCGAATGCCTCGATTTTTGTTGCTTAACAAGTTTGTCATGTATTCAGGGAGCTGCTGCTGGATTTCTACTTTAGTTCTAACAATATGAAACCTGAGCATATCATTATTTTCAGGTATAATTTCTAAAAAACAAGTTAAGCAAACTGATTTAGTCTTGAACCAGTTGCTCAAATGCAGTTCTGTGAATCTAGAAGACATATCTACGTTGTGCAAAGTTTCCCCTGTTCGTCACAATCTTTTCTCCCCTTCTCAAGAGCAAAAACATAAAAACAACGAAAGACATTACTTCTGAGGGTTTCAATTTTGTGTACCTTAATTATGCTTTCAAGCTCTCTGATTTAGGGCAATATTGATTCTATGGAACATCTACAACTTAAGTGACTTAAACTAGCACATCATAGAACTATTCTCGAGACAGAAGTATAATTTTTGGTTCTTCTCATTCATGAATATCAAAGTTAATCATTGCTAATGATTTAAGTTGTCATCGATGTACAGAGATGGAGTTAGTGAATCCCAGTTCAACCAAGTCATAAACATTGAGCTCAACCAGATTATCGAGGTTTGAATTTGCAGTAAATGCAGCTTAGTTTCTCCACGAAACCTATTCTTTTTCTGATCACCAAATATGGCCATATTCTCCAGGCCTGCAATTATCTGGACCAAAATTGGTTTCCAAAGTTCACAGTCATTGTTGCGCAAAAGAACCACCACACAAGGTTTTTCCAGACCAACTCACCGGATAATGTTCCTCCTGGTTTGTATTTTTAGCTACCTAGCTTTTGTTATTAGTGGAATATAATTTGATTGATTGATTGATTCTGTTGGAACTTCCTTGAAATATCTTCTTATGCCAGGGACTGTGATTGACAATGCAATCTGCCATCCAAAGACCAATGACTTCTACATGTGTGCACATGCTGGGCCTATTGTGAGTTTGTAAATCCTTTCTATGAGTCTGCTCCGCGATTCATATTAATTGCTTCCATGATGAGCTTCTGTCATCCTTGTGCTATTCAGGGAACAACACGACCGACACACTACCATGTTCTGCATGACGAAATTGGATTCTCAGCAGATGATATACAAGAGCTGGTCCATTCTCTGTCTTACGTGTAAGCAAGCAATCTCCTTCTATGAATTGATGTTCAAATCCATCCTTGGGAGGTTTAATTTATCTTTTCTACAATTGCACTGCAGGTATCAGAGAAGTACCACAGCCATCTCTGTTGGTAAGAATAATCACTACTATGGTGTTAAAGATAGAATATCATCACATAATACTATCTGATGGAACTTTTTATTTTTTTCTGCGTAGTTGCACCCATATGTTATGCCCACTTGGCAGCAGCACAGATGTCACAGTTTATCAAGTTTGATGAACTGTCAGAGACGTCCTCTAGCCACGGTGGAGTTATCACAGCTGGTAGTGTTTCAGTACCTGCATTGCCTTGGCTTCACGAGGATGTTCGCAGTTCGATGTTCTTCTGCTAAGCCCTACACCTGCAAAATAGTTTTGGAGAAAAAAAACTACTCCTGTCTCTTAGGGGAAATTTCTTTTTCTGTAATGATAAATCTTAGAACTCAGAATTATCACAGGAGGTTGTTTTTCCGTCAACATTTATCTAAGCCACTGTGGTGGAGAAAACTAACTAATGCTAATTTCTGGTTATGCTGTGATGAATGCCAGAAATCAGTATATTACACTCCTTAGGCCATTGCATTGGCTTGTTCATCCGTTTATGTGATAGAGAGGTTTTAGAAAACTCTACTTTTGCTGTTTAGACATTTCTGCAAAATATTAATCTATATGACAAGAATATTGGTGCCCCTTAAGAATTGATATGAGACAGGTTTATTTAGGTGCGTGTTCTAATTGTCGTTTCTAACTTAATGCTTTTCCTCTTTTTTCCTTCGTTCATCTCTGGTGTTTATTTTCAGCCACAATTTTTTAAAAAAAAAATATTTTACTGTCGATAACAAATGGTTAAGACAAAAAAAATTTGATTATCTAATCATTTATTTGAAATTCACTAATTTAATTGGAAAAAAAGGGAGAGATTCGACAGTCCAAACAGGATAAGTCCTATACGACGGAAGGATTTCCTCTTAAAATTAATAAGAGGCTATTCAAGTTAAAGATTTTTGTGAATGTATTAATTTTCACCATCACTTTGTGAGGACGTCTCTCATATCAAGTGTGAGTCTAGCGATCTATATCTATATATAATATAAAGTTAGGCATAGACAAGGTGATGTGACACTCTCTATGATCTCCATTTCTATTTATCTTTTTTCTCATTTTTTTGGGCTTTTAAACTAATTTTTCTGATTAAAAATTTAATATATACATAGGATTCCAATAAAAGTTAATATTTACCCATGACTACAAAATTAGTAGCAATGGCCAATAAAGACAATTAAGAATAATGAAGGCAATTAATTAAGAATCATAGTAAATGAGGACACTGAAGAGTCATAGCAATAGCACGTAGTCCTCCTCCTCACGATTGTGGCCTGCTTCAAACAAATCATCTCTGCCCTCGTCTAATTCTTTTCTTTTTTGGGGCAAGAATATCAAGTTATCTATTAATGACTATGAACTGCTTTTTTCTTTTTCTCATCACGAGTATATTAAACTTCTAATTTCTATATTTTATGATGGTTTACGGCAGATCATAAATACTTAACGGTATACAAAAACAACACTATAGGTACGTTGAATATCAAAGAGATGATAAGGTTTTCTGGTCTTAATGAGTTTCCTTGAAAGCTTAAATTAGGCATATTTTAGTGTTCTGATTTTAATGTAACATTTCTTCTTTTGGTGACAAATGATTGAAGTTTACTCTAATTTTGAATGTATTGCAGGAACAGTCTCGGAAAGTACGATACTTACAAAGACCAAAAATTCATAGGTATTTATCTATTATATGTTGTCACTTCTTTTTCTCATAAAGTTATGGTTAGAAAATATTTTTATTCGTGATATATATGAAATCATTTTTTTGATAATTTTGTGAAACTTTGGTGAAAAGTTACATACATATATGTGAATATCCGTTTGGATTTAAAGATGTATTACGAAGTTGAACCTTCCAATTTGCAATTTGAATGGAAGGGGATATGTGAGAGTCGAGAACCAAAATACCCCTAAAAAAGTGGGGTTGAACCAAAATACCCAAAAAAAAAAACTGTGACAAAAGTACCTTTAACGCAGTAATAGGACTTAACCGTAACGGTGCGGTTAAGTCCTTTAACGAAGTAAAATACTGCATTAAAAAATTTGTTTTTTTTGTATAACGCAGTATTTTACTGCGTTATAAGACCCAGTAAAAAAAATATTTTTGGTCAACTTTTTTTTTTTTTTTTTTTTTTTTTTTTTTTTTGGTGTTTTTTTTTCATACTTTGACCAACGATTAATCGTGTGTCAAGACTCCAAAAACGTCAATATTTTATATACAACTTGATATTTTTTTTCGTACAATAATGTAGGCTCAATACATCAAGGATACGTAAACGTTCGGATTGTCATTTTAGGAGTTGAAAAGGTGCCCGAAGTAAGTTTTGTTTGAAAACTTTAGGTTTAAGTGTTTTATATACATAGATGTCCATTTTTGTTCGAAGACTTGTTGTCATTAGCTTAAAGTTTTTTATTTTTAGGGTTTAGATTTTAGTGTGTTATTTTTTAATGCGTAGCTTTATTTCGAATATACGTGATTTTTTGCGCTCAGACGTCCGATTTACGCGTTTTTTTTTTTTGCAACATATTTAAAATAAAGTTACGCATTAAAATATAACACACTTAAGGAACACTTAGTATTTTTTCCATAAAAGATCGCAACATCTTATTTTAATAAATCTTTTTTTTTGCAACACTTTGTGTTTTTTTTCATACTTTGACCAACAATTAGCCATGTGTCAAGACTCCAAAATGTCAATATTTTATATAGAACCTGATATTTTTTTCTGCGTACTATAATGTAGGCTCAATATATCAAGAATACGTAAATATTCGGATCGTCGTTTTAGGAGTTGAAAAGGTACCCGAAGAAAGTTTTGTTTGGAAACTTCAGGTTTAAGTGTTTTATTTTTTAAGTGTGTTATTTTTTAACCAAGATATAACTTTATTTACGTATTTAAAAAATATAGGGAGAAAAGATAGTTGTAAAGTGGACAAACTTTAGATGGTCATAACTTGGCGCTTGGATGTCTGTTTTATGCGATTTTTTTTATTATGCGTATTTTTTCGAGATCTATGCGGACAAACCGCTTTGGCCGAGTCGATTTAAAAAAAAAAACACCTGTTATCCTATTCAATTTCCACTTCCCCCCAAATTGGCGTGAAATTTTTAGTTTTCTTTACTTATAATATGATGATACGCAATAGATTTCAACTTAAAAATCCCAGGGTAATATAGGCATGAATGTCAATTTCACTTTTCTAATTTCAATTTTCAAAAATAAAGCTGACTAATTTTCTCGACATATAAAGTTGACCTTACAAAAATAAAACACTTAAACCTAAAGTTTTCAAACAAAAATTATTTCGGGCAGCTTTTCAACCCCTAAAATGACGATCCGAACGTTTACGTATCCTTGATGTATTGAGCTTAGATTATTGTATGCATAAAAAAAAATATCAGATTCTATATAAAATATTAACGTTTCGGAGTCTTGACACACGACTAATCGTTGGTCAAAGTATGGAAAAAATACTAAGTGTTGCGAAAAAGAAAAAAAAAGTTGACCAAAAATATTTTTTTTTAGTGGGTTCTATAACGCAGTAAAATAATGTGTTATAGAAAAAAAAATATTCTTTAACGCAGTATTTTATTGCGTTAAAGGTACTTTTGTCACATTTTTTTTTTTTTTGAGTATTTTGGTTCAACCCCACTTTTTTAGGGATATTTTGATTCTGGACTCGATATGTGATTGGGCTCTCTGATGTCATTCTTTTGTGAGAATTTTTTTTTCGTTTATCTTAATGCATTTTATCCAAAATAAAATTAATCTTCATACATTCTAACCGAATGTATATTGTACATTTTATCATTTTTTAATGTAAAATTTGCAAATATTAGAAACTGAAAGCATTGGTTGTCTTCTATTTTTCCTGAAGGAATATATTAGAAAAAGATTTTGATCAGGGAGTTTTTTAAGAAATGACCTAAATAGGGTGGAATGGAAATTTATCACTTCTACTTCTTTCTCTCAATTGATGATGGGTGGTGCAATTTGAGTACAAGTTTTGTAAATGAATAGGTTCATGAATTTGCCTTGACTGCTGGAATTGTTTATATTCAGCATTCTTGAAATTAAGATTATAACATCAATGTATAAAATATTAATTACATAGAAAACTAAACTTTGTGCGGCCATTTGTTTTCAATATTTAAAAGTGATAATTTTTTCAAGTTTTATTTAGTATTTTTAAAATATAATTTTCTATCATTTATCCATTCATCTTATACATTACTATTTTGGAAATCCAAAATTATATACATACAAAAGAAGAGAAAAAGAAGGATGATACGAAGATTTTATTAAACTATAGAACTAAACCTTATTTTGAACTTTTTATTTATGTATTATTCTGAAATTAATGTAATATCATAATATTACAAACATATTACTACCTATAATATATATGTTATTATGGATTTTTAATTTAGTATCTTACAAATGAAAAACCATGTTAATATCATTTTGTAGGTATGATACGTTAGGATGTCATCCAAGTTTGGCAAATGGCAAATTAAGGTACCAAAATTAATAATTGATACTTCATATTCATTAAAATTATGTTGTCTAGCTTAATTACTTAATTCTATTTTCATGAATCAAGAAAGATATTGCAAGACTTCTACATCGGCCGATAATTTTTTTGAGAAAGAAATATGAGTGCGTTGTGAAGTTGAAAAATCTATACTTCCATGTATTTAAAAACAAAAGAAGTGAGGGTGGAGGATATAAGAAAAAACAATCAACTTTGAGAATATAATTATATTCAAGAACAATCCATAGTATTAGGATTAAGAAAAGTAGAGAGATAAAATTGATCAAAGGTATAGATACCTCTTTTAATATAGAAATATTATAAAAAAAAATATATATATATTTTATCATATTTTGATTTTCTTTATCGACCGTGCGAAGCGCACATGTATTCCCTAGTAAGAGTATTAACTTGGGCATTAGGAATACTAACTTCCGTTCACTGGAACTATAATGCAAACTCTTATTAAAATAGCTATACCTTGGTGAACTAATTTCCAAGAACCTCCTAAAACTTTCATAAGGTGGCCAATGTATAATAATGGATTACTATAACCTCCTCAAAAGCTTTCATAAGATCGAAATCTTTTAGCCCATGTATCGTAAAGCAACTACTATGATAGAAAAATAGCTGACAGCCCAACATACATGACATAACAAAAATGGTATCATAAGAATAAAATCGATGGTCGCCTTTCATATATAACGCCAAAATACATAAGTTGTTTTCTAAACTTGTTCGAGAGCGGGCCTCTTATTGACACGTTCACATGCATCAATCCACTCATAATATATGTCAATAGGTTCGGTCAAATATGTGACCCTAGTACTAAATTTTGCTTCGCAATTATAGCAAATGGCTTCTCCAATCAAATTCTTGATATCAATGGGACATTCTACGCCTCTTTCGTGACAGCAAAATGGACAAGTGAAGGTTGTATCAAGTTTGGGTATTTTCTTCTTTGGTGCTGGCTTTGCTCTTGACTTCCTCTTCCCCATTTTTTATTCTTTTTTTTCTCGACTAAGAACTTTGGGATACTTAAATTTCCAGAGAAAGAGTCACCCTATTTATAGTTGTTTTTTGTTTCCTAAATTTATTCGGATTCGAATGTATATACAAATTCATTTCCTTTGTTTTATTATTGGGTTTGGCTTCCGAATTAGTTTGTGTTTAGGAAAAGAGTTATTTATGGAAATAATTAGTTTGAAGGACAATACACGTTTTCAGAAATTGAGTTAAATTCGGAGACAGATTCTTGTACTTTTAGTCCTCAAAATTTGACAAATACTCATTTTGATTCTTGTATATCTAGTTAGGCATATTTAACATCTAATTAACTGAAATGTGCATGTGTTTGGATAAACACATAATTTTTTGGATAAACATGTGAATTAATAAACAAGAAGAGCATGCCAAATTTCTATTCATGTCAACGGGAAAGATCATAATTTTGTCAAAGTAAAGTAAAAAGGAGGAGGATTTCGTTACCTTGTTTCTTTTTTTGGTAAATCGTTAGCTTATTTCATTACAGAGCAACCAGAGAGTTATATAGATATTGCTAGAAGCTGAAAGCACCTCCAAGATAATGAAAAGGCATGATAAGCAACGGAAGATGAAAATAATTCCAAGAAATTGAGAAGACTACACTAAATGTAATAGTCAGATACGTGGAACATCCCATTTAATTGATTTATTTGTCATTTAATTGATTCATTTATCATTTATTGGTAGGTAAATTTACTATTTGGTACTAAAATAGTATAGGAGTAGTGTTTAGATGAGGGGTAAAAATGTCGTTCAATTTCTAATGGACATTTTGGTAATTCAACTTTATAGCTTAGGGTCTTCCAACTTTTAGTATAGTTGCCAGGGAAATTATGCACCAGACTATGACTTTTTTTCCTCTGCTGCTCTTTTTGTTAAAAAAAAAAAAAAAAAATAATAATAATAACACTAATAAAAAAAAAATTATTGCTGTAAACATGAACAATTTGGGATTCAATTATTTCCACTCGAAGGAATGCATTTTTTTTTTTTGTGTGCAGATTGCCCTTCAAAGGCACTGGTCTTTAATCTTTGCCCCTCAAATTGGTGGTCTTTAATTTTTGCTCTTTGTCTAATACCCCGAATTCGGTTCAATCGCAAACTTTCGTAAAAAAAAAAAAAAAAAAAAAATTCGCAATGTAGAGGTTTGGATTCACAAAGCAGAGTTTTGCATATATTAAGATAGAGTTTGAAACTCTGTCTCACTCTACCTTGAGGTAGAGTTTTGCGAGTCCAGAACCAAAATACTCCTAAAAAAGTGGGGTTGAACAAAAATACCCACAAAAAAAAAAAAAAAAAAAAAAAAGTGACAAAAGTACCTTTAACACAGTATTTTACTGCGTTAAAGGACTTAATCGTAATGGCGCAGTTAAATCCTTAAATCCTTTAATGCAGTAAAATACTGCGTTATAGGACCCAAGAAAAAAAATATTCTATAACGCAGTAAAAAACTGGGTTATAGAACAAGTAAAAAAAAAAAAAAATTTAGTCAACTTTTTTTTTTTCGCAACACTTAGTGCTTTTTTCCATATTTTGACCAACGATTAGTCGTGTGTCAAGACTCTGAAACATCAATATTTTATATAGAACCTGATATTTTTTTTTCTACGTTCAATAATGTAGGCTCAATACATCAAGGATACGTAAACGTTTGGGTCGTCATTTTAAGGGTTGAAAAGGCGCCCGAAGTAAGTTTTGTTTGAAAACTTTTAGGTTAAAGTGTTCTATTTTTATAAGGTTATTTTAGTCAACATGTCGAGAAAATTAGTCAGCTTCATTTTCGAAAATTGAAACCAGAAAAGTGAAATTGACATTCACAGCTACATTGCCGCAGGATTTTTACGTTGAAATCTATTGCGTATCATCATATTATAAGTAAAGAAAACTAAAAACTTCACGCCAATTTGGGGGAAAATTGAAATTGAATAGGATAACAGGTGTTTTTTTTTTAAATCGGCTCGCCCAAATGGCAGTTTGTCCGCGTAGATCTCGAAGAAATACACAGAATCAAAAAAAAAAATAGCGTAAAACGGACATCCGAGTGCAAAGTTATGACCATCTAAATTTTGACCACTTTACAACTAGCTTTTCTCCCTGTATTTTTTAAGTACGTTTTTATCTAATTGAATTATATTTATATTCAAAATAAAGTTACGTCTTGATTAAAAAATAACACGCTTAAATCAAAACCTAAACAAAAAAGAAAAAAACATTTAAACGTAAAGTTTCCAGACAAAACTTACTTCGATTACCTTTTCAACCCCTAAAATGACGATCCGAACGTTTACGTATCCTTGATGTATTGAGCGTACACTATAGTACGCAGAAAAAAAAATATCAGTGTCTATATAAAATATTGACATTTCGGAGTCTTGACACACGACTAATCATTGGTCAAAGTATGGAAAAAAACACTAAGTGTTGCAAAAAAAAAAAAAAAAAAATTTATTAAAATAAGATGTTGTGATCTTTTTATGGAAAAAAACACTAAGTGTTCCTTAAGTGTGTTATTTTTTAATGCGTAACTTTATTTCGAATATGTTGCAAAAAAAAAAAAAAACGCGTAAATCGAACGTCCGAGCGCAAAAAATCACGTATATTCGAAATAAAGTTACGCTTTAAAAAAACACACTTAAATCTAAATCCTAAAAATAAAAACTTTAAGCTAATGACAACAAGTCTTCAAAAAAATGGACGTCATGTATATAACACTTAAATCTAAAGTTTTCAAACAAAACTTACTTGCACCTTTTCAACCCCTAAAATGACGATCCGAACGTTTACTTATACTTGATGTATTGAGCCTACATTATTGTATGCAGAAAATAATATCAGGTTCTATATAAAATATTGACATTTCGGAGTCTTGACACACGACTAATCGTTGGTCAAAGTATGGAAAAAAGCACTAAGTGTTGCCAAAAAAAAAAAAAATTGACCAAATTTTTATTTTATTTTTTATTTTACTGGTTCTATAACGCAGTTTTTTACTGCATTATAGAAATTTTTTGTTTTTTTTTTTATCGGGTCTTATAACGCAAGATTTTTATCACGCGTTAAAGGACTTAACCGCTCCGTTACGGTTAAGTCCTTTAACGCAAAGAAAATACCGTTGCTAAAGGTACTTTTGTCACAGTTTTTTTTTGGGGTATTTTGGTTCAATCCCACTTTTTTAGGGGTATTTTGGTTCTGGACTAGAGTTTTGCATGCAAAATTCCGCCTGAGGCCTAACTTTGCTACGAAACTTTGCCTTGCAATTTTTTTTTTTTTTTTTTTTTTTTTTTGACTGAAAAAAATTCGAAACCCAAACCTCATGATATTAGGTGAAGGGCAAAAATTAAAGACCAGTGCCGTTGAAGGGTAATCGTGCAAATGACCCCAAGGAATGAGAAACAAAGAAACAACGAATTTTCTACCTGTATAATTAAATATCCCAAAAAATGCTGAAATTTTTCTTTTATGCAGTGGCTGAGCTTCATATATATCTTTTCCTGGAAACTGCAAGTCTTCTAATACTTATATTTTCTTGGAATGGCAGTGAAGCTTTAAATGGAAATCTTAGTATATTCTATTCATGATTAATTAGACATGCCTTAAATTTATGAAGTGATCTTCACCCATGAGACTGTTAGAGAAGACTGAGTCAATTTTGACACTTGAAATGTGCAGCAGAAATGTAGACTATATTTTACCTGTAGCTCAAGATTGCTAAGTTATCATCATCAGTATATAATCCTGCAGCTCATCTTTCTGAATTACATTAACTATTAAGGGGGTTTGTACAGGCGAAATCAATCCACTTTTAGTAACCGGGGGTCTTATTGAAGACTAGCCTTACACTAGTATTGTCTTTAGTCGAAGTATTCCAGTAGCCAAAATCAGGAGTTCTATATGCAGACAAGACCACATTCCCATCCATCTGCCATCTCTAATCTGTACTTCCCCGTCGAGGAATCCACTATTCCTTTTGCATTAGGAAATAGCTTCTGCCCCATAACAAGAACTTGAGCAGGCAAAATAATATCTGTTGGGAAATCAAAGCTTCCCCACAGGACCCCTGAGGATGAATTTCTCAGTACAAAGTTTACATCAAACATAAATGTACAGAATTTCCATCATCTTGCATAATCATGTAAAATAATGTTGTATGTACAATATTTGTGTCTCTTGGACTTAGTGACTGACACGTTTACATTCATCTATCTATTCACTATATATGTCTATATCATAACGCAACTATAATTAAGATGAAATATTCCCAATATAAAGATAATGAAGCAACTATACGATGACGGTAAAAAGAGCTAAACATACATGACATAGAAGCTAGTTCCGTAAGAACAAATCATATACTATAAGATTGCCGGCCACCTTTCAAAATTAATGTGTAAATACATAAGTTGTAACTTATCCTATAATGGATCTCTAATCTTCGAGGTAATTGATACGTACACATTCGTCTATCCATTCGCCAATTATGTCTCTCTATCACAAAGCAACTACTATATTAAAAAGAGATTACAAGCGTGACTCTATCGATAATGGTTCAATAAGAACAAAATCAACACCAAATTACGAGTCAGAAGCTTCATGATAATGACAGGGGCAGTCTTGCCTAGTGGTGTACTGGAAGAACTGGCAGCAAGGCTTTGGACATAGAGTGGAACTTGGATTCAACGGATAACAATTGGCTTTCTTCAATGGTTATTTTGTTAATGAGTTGTAACAGAATGTGCTCAAGCTCTTGCCCATCGGTCGGACCGATGCTTTTACTAGTGTCCTGTTATCGTTTATCAAATTCCAGGCTGGGAAATCTTTTCTTGGCACGACGAAATCTCCTTCTCTGAGCTTCAAAAGTGGGGCAAAAATCGCCGCTTCCATCACCAAGATAGATCATTCTTTTATTATTGCCTTCCCAGGCTTGTATTATTCTTTCTATTATCAAACCCTTGCACATGTTGGGAGGGCACAAATTGCTGCTAGAGCCATGCAAACCATCTTAAGCGAAGATTCGAAGCCTATTAATTATCGACGTAGACTGGATTCGTTTTGATTTCTGAGAAGCAATCCCTTATTCCAAGATGTTTCAAGACTGTTTCAATGAAGAATTCATTTGCATCACTTACTATTCTCAAATCACACCCTAATGCATGAGCTGATTTAATGCATGGTACAATCCTGGAGTATACGAGAACACGTTTAAATACTTCTTCAATGTGTTTAATACTTTTGCCTTGTGCATGAAACTCCTTCATCATGGTATCCATGACACAATTCCGGGGCATACTTGGGAGAAGTTGATTGAGCATATCAGTGCCTCCTAACTCATCTACCACCCAATTATCACTGTCCACGTCGATGATCGTCTTGTCAAAGTCGAAAATCACAACAATTCCAGCCATATTTGATTTCTCTAACTAACTTTAGTGACAAGAAAAGAAACGAATATGGAAAACTTTGGTTGGGATATTAGTTTCCAGAGAATGAGTTCCTCTATTTATAATTGTTTTTGATTTCCTAACTTGATTAGGATTCGAATATATACAAATTCCCTTTTTCTCTTTTTTTATTGGTTTTGGTTTTCGAATTAGTTTGGGTTTAGGAAAAGAGTTATTTTTATGGGAATACAGTAAAAGGACTAAAACACGTCATATTAGGAGAGCGGCAGATTTTTGTTCTATTTTTTTTTTTTTCATGTTACTCGTTACTCTATAATTTTTTTTTTTTTGATTTAATAGCATTTTTGGTCCCTTAATTATTTGTAAATTTTATATTCAGTACTTATGAGACTTATGAGATTTAACGTTCAATTACTTGAAATCTAGAAATTCGGGTATACTGAACATGTACAGTACTTTAATGTTTATACCATTAACACATATTGTTATTTTCTGTATACATATTATTTTGCATTAATTATACACGTAACTGCTATGGCATGCATGTTTAACATCACACGCTTCAATTTTTCTTTTTTTTTTAATTTCTCAAACTTCACATAAATTAGAATAGAGAGAGTACTCAGGGGCGCTCCACCCTAAAGGGTGGAAGTGGCATGGCACCCCCTAGATTAATAATTTTTTTATATACATGTTGCAAAATGAATTTGCAACTCAAGAAATCTGATAGAATAGTAAAGAGAATAAGAGAAAGCTAAAACTAGAAAGAGAAGAGAAAGAGACTAATTAGGTTAAAACTAGGGATTTTCATTCATAAGGTAAAAAGGATAATTCTGAGTACATGATATAGCTGTCCAAGGACAAATTCCCCTTGGATTCTAGCTGAGTCACTGTACTATGCAACTAATTCTGCAGAGGACTAAAAGTGCTGAAAGTAGAACTATTACAGGACTAAACTGTAATTATTGAAGACTTGTATTTAACTTTAACTGGGCTAATCTGTAATAACACTTTCTTCCCAACTAACTACTCCTCAACGGTTAAGTACCACCCCGCAAGCACAAAGTACTCTTTCTTAAAGCTGCTCAAATCAAAATTGTAACATTTCTCCTTCCTTAAAATCTTCCTTGTCCTCAAGGAAGGAATGTTGGAAACCTCAACTTCACGGTTGCATAATCTTCCCAAGTTGCCTATTCAGGTGGCATATCCTTCCATTGCACTAGAATATGAGCTACTGCCTTGTTGCCCTTCTTAATTATTCTTCTCTCTAATATCTTCAAAGGGTCCACATAGTAGGGACTAGCCACATCAACTACCGGAGGGTGATTGACCTTATCAGGGATTTCATAGCAAGGTTTCAACTGTGATACATGAAATGTAGGGTGCAATGCCACATGTGCTGGTAGTGATAATTTGTAAGCTACCCTTCCCATTTTTTGCAACATCTGATAAGGGCCATAATATTTGGATGAAAGTTTGTTGAAAGGTTAGTTAGATAGTGTGACTTGTCTGTAAGGTTGGATTTTGAGATATGCCCATTCTCCTTCGAAATCGCCTATCACTCCTCGCTTATTAGCCAAATGCCATTCTCATTGAAATTGTTACACTTATCGAAATTCCCCGTTAGTGTACAGTGAATAGACGAGCGAGGGATATGATGTATACGAGGTTTGGGCAAGTAAGAAATAGTACTTGACGATCCTAATTAAGATTTCCAAAGACATTCGAGTTAAGGAAAGAAAGTTGTTAAGGGAAGTGAGTCGCAAGTCGAGCGTAACGAATAAGAATTTCGAGTATTAAGTTAATGATGTCTTAATGACCCTTGAGGAAGAGTTATAACGTCCCTTAGAATGGTATTGAAGTAAGGAACAAGTGTTAAGAAGGTGCCATAAGGATCGGAGATCAAACGAGTCGACGAAACAACTCACTTAAAATCAAAACATACGGCCAGACATATCCGCCGTATAAGATCTACGGACCGATGTCCGGCCGTAGATCCAGCCCTCAAAGATGTCATGATTCACTGGACCAAATATACGGTTCAACATATGGTCAGTAGATTTTATACGGACCGTATGTTGGTCCGTATATCTTGGTCGGGCTGAAGTTCATTTTTATATAAGGGACCATTCTTCATTTCCATTTCATTTTCCACTTCACCTCCACACTTCAAGAAACCTCTAGAGAGTTCCAAACACTTCATCCATGAGAAATCACTAGAAATCAAGGATCAACAACAAGAAATCAAGAGAATCAAGTGAAGGAAACCCATTAAAAGTCATCCAAGTCAAGAAATTCCAAGAGAGATAAAATGGTTTTGGTGCTAAGGCGAATCACCATTCCAAGCTTATTCCTCCATCATCTAAGGTGAGTTTCATGACCTATTCATGTTATTTGAAGCATTTATAAGTTGAAACACATGGATTGTAGAGTGTATAGCAAATGGGTCATCAAATGTGTGAAAAGTGCCTTTAGTGAGTAGTAGTTGAATTGAATCATGGAAATGGATATGTTGATGATATAAATGCGTTATAAATGACTTATAGAACATGAAATAAGTATTGGATATGAAAGAATACGACGATGGACTTACAGTCATGAATATGGAGAATTGAAGTTGAATTGTGAAGTGCGAATTATGTAAATGAATGACGATTGTTGTTAGTGATATTGTGACGATTGTTATGAATGTTGGGAGCTATGGAATATGGCGGAAAGTGGTATAAACAAAGGAAATGCTGCCAAATTTCTATAACTTTAGTAAGTACGCTTTCACGATGATATAACTAATGTCGATACGAATTCTCTTGAAGGTATCAACAAGTGCATTAAAGGAGAACGAGCAAGCGATAGAATAGTTAAACGACAAAGGTATGTGAGGCTAATCTTTTCTTGCTAAGGCATGAGTCCTATGGCATGAATTTCCTCTTGTATTATGAATGTTCCATCTTCAAGAAGACCATGAGTCATTGTTCATGAATAGCCATGCGAGATAAGAGATATGCTACGACGATGATGGTGATAATGATAAGCTTAAGACTGAGATGTGCTATGGCCTATGATACGATGTTCCAATTGAGCTAATGAAGCTATCCATAGCCCATTGATGTTGATCATTGTATATACTCACCTTATGTTTGTTCCTTCAGTGAAAGGGACACTTATGAATGCTCATAATGACATCGGGGTCCACGACCTTACGTCACCCCGTGAGCATGATTATCTGAGTCTCTATGCATGTATTGCTAGGAAGATATTATGATATGCATATTATGATAAGCATGTATGATAAATGTAGTATGATGAGCATATGATGATATTACACCGTGCCTATATGGCCTACAGCGATCGCTAAGGCGGGTAGCTATACACCATGGCCAAATGGCATGGGCGGCACACCACTAGCCGGGCGGCATGAGACGGTACCGGTCGACGGGAGGCTCGGACGCTAATGCTATTGCTAATGTTATTGATTACCACACCGCACCTATATGGTCGGGCGAACCTATACACTTGCGCATATATGATACGATGATGAGTATGAAAGTGCTAGCCAGTACGTAGTACTTCCTAAGATTCCGCCGCCATCGATTGTCCTATCGATGCCTCCTTATTTTATTGACATCTTGCTATTGTTTATGCCTTACATACTCAAGACAATATTAATCGACGTCCTTTTCGGACGCGTGTTCATGCCCACAGTAGACAAGGGAGGTGACCCGCACTACATGGGAGCTAGCAGTTGCAGAGAGCACTCCATTTTTTCGGGGTGCACAGACACTTTTGTATATATATATATATGTATATATTCATGATTGGGCATGGCGGGGTCCTGTCCCGCCCATATGTCTAGTATTCTAGTAGAGGCTCGTAGATACGCAGTGTGGGTAGCATGGTCCCATGGTTTGTATGTATATGCATGTGTATATATTATTTTGATAGCCGAAGGGCTTATGTTTATAAAAGTAATTATGACTTCAAATGGTGATATATTTATATGAAATTGAGCAAGTACTATGAATGAGAGCATATAGATAACGGAATGAGTGGTGTTCGGTAGTTAGCCCCGGATACCCGTCGCGGCCCGTAGTTCGGGTCGTGACAGAGCCCTAGCTAAATGAAACCTCAACAACTGAGTTTTAAATTCCCTCACCACTAACCTTCTGTCCACTTCTTCATCTATAGCATCACCAGATAGGTAGGGTAAATGAGTAGGGAGAGGTTGACAATACAAAGCTTCATAAGGGCTAGTTTGTATTGCTGAATGGAAAGTTGAATTATACCACCGTTATCGCCAATGCAAGGTACATTGCCCAATCTTTCGACTATCGACACGGTAACATCTCAAATAAGTCTCCACGTTCCGTTAACCACTTCCGCTTGACCATCATATTGGGGATGGTAAGCTGCCGAAGTGCTCAGAATTGCACCATGCATTGCAAACAATTCTTGCCAGAACCTACTGATGAATATTGGATCCCTGTCACTTATAACATTTTCAGGCATTCCATGTAGCTTGAAAACCTGATCTAAGAACACTTGAGCCACAGTTGCTGCAGTATAAGGATGAGTCAAAGCAATAAAGTGTGCATACTTGGTGAGTCTGTCAACCACCACCAAAATAGTAGTTTTTCCTTTTGATTTTGGCAATCCATCAATAAAATCCATGCTGATGCTGGACCAAGCTGATAAGGGAATTTGGAGGGGTTGTAGCAAGCCTGGAGAAGCTACAAAATCACTCTTGTTCCTCTGGCAAACTACACATTGTCTGACATAGTTCACCATATCTTCCTTTAAGCCATTCCAATAGAACAATCCCCAACCTATACCGTGAGTATTGTCCATATCAGATGCCCCCCAATAGGTGAATCATGCCAAATCTGAATCAAATCCTTTCTCAGTTGCTCATCCTTGCCTACCATCAGTTTGCCATACCTCCTAAGTTGTTGTTGGTTGAAGGAATAGCCCTTATGATCTTTAACTTGTTCCTTGAGATCATCTATCAGTTTTGCCAGCACAACATCCCTGGACCAACTATCCTTGATTCTTGGAAATAATGTAGCATCCACTGGTGTTATAGCTAATAGAAATGCCTCAGATAATGACATCCTTGACAGTGCATCTGCTGCCTTGTTTTCCCTACCCTTCTTGTATTCAATTTCAAAGTCAAACTGCATCAACTTTGCTACCCATTTCATCTGCAAACCAAGTACGCAATTTCGATCGTTGCGTACTTATGGCGTTTTGATCGCTATAACTAGAAACTCGTCTTCCCATCGAGCATCGTGTCCATTTAGTCACTGCAATTACCAAAGCTAGCAATTCTTTATCATAAACTGATAAGCTCAAGTGTTTACCAGATAGCCCTTTACTGATAAAGGCTATTGGATGACCCTCTTGCATCAAAACTGCTCCAATTCCCAAATCACATGCATCTGTCTCCACAATGAATTTCAATGAATTAACTGGCATAGCTAGCACATGAGCAGTAGTTAAGGCCTGCTTCAAGTTGTCAAAAGTAATTGTAGCATTGTCTGACCATATAAACCCTTCTTTTTTCAGTAAATCAGTTAATGGTTTACTGATTATGCCATAACTCTTAATAAATCTCCTATAATACCCAGCTAATCCCAAAACCCTCTCAGTTCCTTAATGTTCGTAGGCATTGGCCAATGTTGCACAGCTTCCACCTTCTTTGGGTCAGTTGCTACTCCTTCAAATGAGAAATAAAATGACCCAAGTATTCCACCCTACTGGCCCCAAATGTACATTTTCCCTTCCTAGCCACCAAGTTATGCTACTTCAGTAGTTTAAAAGTCATCTTTAGATGCATTAAGTGATCTTCCAGATTGCTACTAAATACTAATATATCATCAAAGAACACCAAAATAAATTTTCTTAGGTGCTCTTTGAACACATGATTCATCAAGCTTTAGAAACTTGATGGAGCATTAGTAAGTCCAAATGGCATTACTAAATACTCATAATGCCCAGAATGAGTTCTAAATGTTGTTTTGTGAATATCTTCATTGGCCATCCTGATCTGGTGATAGCCAGATCTGAGATCAATCTTGGAATAAATACTTGAACCACCCAATTCATCCAACAATTCTTCAATTATTGGAATTGGAAACTATTTGATAGAGCCCTTTTTCAATGCTTATATAAAACCAAAGCCTCTCCCCCTCCTTCTTTCCAACCAAATAGAGGAATGGCCCTAGCTTGGTTAACAATTCTGGT
>NC_081342.1:10430226-10442492 GCF_029784015.1 Lycium ferocissimum | reverse complement strand
GGATATGTGAGAGTCGAGAACCAAAATATGTTTATTGGGGTGCCTACAAATTATTAATATATGCAGGTTAAAAATGGTCTACGAAAATAAGTGAAATTCTAGATAAGGGTTCAAATTATTAGAAGGAAGGTGTTAAGATCCTTCGAATCCACAAATGTGGTTCCACTGCAAAAAGCGTTTGACCATTAATTACAAAGAATGTTAAAGGATATGAATAAAAGAACGACTAACATGAATATTTTTGTGCAATAAAAATGTGAAGATTTGTACATATATATATAAATAAAAATAGACGTCATAAAATTAAAAAATATGGAAAATGAAATGTTTGTGAACAAGTGTGTAAAGGATACACATTTATTACTAAAATTAAAAGAGACCCAATTCTTAAAGAGACAAAAGAATTTTACTTTATGATTAACAAAGTATGCAGAGAAACAGCTTGTTTAAAATGATTTAAAAAATAATAATTTTGACATATATATAATATACAAAAGAATGAAGTAAAGGATAAATTTTAAAAAAAAAAACAATTAATTTCCAATAAATAGTAACTTTTGTTTAAAAGAATTCTTTTGATGAATATGAAAGTATTTTTGGAGATGGATGAATGAACATAATGGTTTGCTTTTGAAGGACAGAACGAGATCAAAGAATGTGTATGGTATCTAATTGATCAAAAATTATCTATAACTTAATTAGCTCAAATGTATAACAGGGAATAAATGTACGAAGAGTATAACCTACACATGAAATTTACTACGTCTGATTATATTCAACCTAAAGTGAGTTAACTTATTTAATTCGCTAACATTTTACACCTAATTAATTAACTAATTATGAGATCACATTCTAAAATCTAAATATTGAGGTAAACTATCCTAATTATTTACTAAAGTGTGTCAAGTAATTAAATCAAAACTCTAGCTAAACGTGGTAACTATAAAAATATCACCGACGACAAGTGAATAAATAGTATCCACCCGACACCCCAAAAGTAAAGTTTTTTACTATATGTTTTACGATTTATACAATTTTAAGAACGTAAAAGTAAGTACAAACAGAGAATCCGAGAAGATCTTTGAACTTCTTTCAAATTGGGAATTAACTCCGGATACCTGCATAGGACTTAGTAAAATGTTAGTAGTGGATAAATATTTATCAAAACGAATTATGAAATGATAATAAATATATGTTGCAATTAAAAAAAATCCGGCTTATGTGCAGGAAAGGCCTCGAAAATCGACGGAAATTTCTTCATCGGCCACAAAAGTATAATTTATTCAATATCCGTAAATCAGCAAAAAGAAATCAGCTCCTCCCCCCAAATCTCCCCTTTTTTTAGAAAAAAATTGAAAAACATGTCAAGAATAAAAACACTAGTAAATAAAAATGTCAAATATGCAGTAAAAGAGATCTAAAATGTAGAGCAAAACAGTAGAGAACTCAATTAAAAAAAAAAAAAAAGATTTGTTCATAGAGTGTGTGAGTGTAGAGAAAGAGATGAGAATTAGGAATTTTCTCTTTGTAGAAAATGAGAGATGGAATCTTTGTTTTTTGGGAGATGAATATGAGAGAGAGCTTTGAGATAATAGTCAAAATACCCCCCAACGTTTGACCAAAATGCCAACTACACACCTAACCTTTGCGTTGGCCCATTACCCCCCGGACAAATTTTTTCGCATTAAAACGCTTTTTTTCTTTGATGTAATGACACCAATACGACAACCCCAATTCATTAACAGGCTTGTCCACACGCGCCCGCCCACGTGCCACATCTTTAATTTCCCCCATTTTTTATTAATTTCCCCCCTTCCTCCATCCATCTACTCTTCTTCAAAAAAAAAAAAAAAATCACTCAATTTTCCATAATCCATTTTCAGTACGAGGATCCAAAAACTCATACCCAATTCTCCTTCATCTTCATCAACATCATCATCATCTCCATTAGGAGTTGAAAAAAAAAATCACACCAACTTCCTCAAATTTGATCCAAAAAAACCCAAATGTGAAAGGAAGCTTCCTAACACCAAGTAGAACAAAGTTCATCCATTAATTTGATCAAACAATCAAGAATTTAAAGAAACCCACTTGGTGTTCTTCATAGCTTTCTCCAAATTCTTAAGCAATGGAGTTTAATTTTCTCCCCAAATCAACTCAAAGAATTAGTGCTTAAACAACTCCAACCAAGCAACAAGTAGCAACTCCAAACAAGCAACTTTCAATTAGATTTTCTTTAACAAGATTAGATTTTCAACTTCTTTTTTTTTTTCCAGATTTTCATTTTTTTTTTCTTCAGATTTTATTTTTATTTTTATTTGATTTGGGAAAAAACCCAAATGTGAAAGGAAGCTTCTTAACACCAAGTAGAACAAAGTTCATCCATTAATTTGATCAAACAATCAAAATTTAAAAACCCACTTGGTGTTCTTCATAGCTTTACTCTAAATTCCTAAGCAATGGAGTTTAATTTTTCCCCAAATCAACTCAAAGAATTAGTGCTTAAACAACTCCAACCAAGTAACAAGTAGCAGCTTAACTCCAAACAAGCAACTTTTCAATCGATTTTTTAACAAGATTAGATTTTCAACTTTTTTTTTTTTCCAGATTTTCGTTTTTTTTTTTCTTCAGATTTTTTTTTGAATTTGATTTGGGAAAACAGTGATTATAAGAATAATCACTATCCTAGCTCTAAATTTATAATGGGTATTATTTGGCAAAAAGAATGGAGATGGGTATTAAATTGGGTGAAGAAGAAGATGAAGTAGCCTAAAATGGAGGGAATTTAAATTTATCTATGTGGCATCTATGTGGCATCTACGTGGCATCGTTGGCTCTCCAAAACACGTCGAATCGTTTTTTAAAGGCTATAACGCGCCACCGAACAGTTAACACGCTCGTTCTTGTCAAAAAGAAAAAAGGCATTTTAATGCGAAAAAAATTTGTCAAGGGGGGGGTAATAGACCAACGCAAATGAGCAGTGTGTAGTTGATTTGGTCAAACATTAGAGGGTGATTTGACTATTATCTCAGAGAGCTTTCAAGGGATGAGGAGTTTTTTTTTTTTTTTTTTTCATTTCTTAGGGGAGAGAGACGTATGAGTGGGGAGAAAAATGATTGGGAGGTGTGATTAAATGGGAAAGAAGAGTTGAAAAGAAAGAGAGAGAAATGACATAGAAAAATAGTGAGTTTGAAAAAAGTAGAGAGAGAGAGTTGAAAAAAATAAAGAAAGGGAAGAAGTTGAAAAGAGAGAGAATTGGACGGGTGATTGAAGAAAAAAAATGAGAGAGGGAGAGTGAATATAGGAAAAAAGTAAAAAAGGAGGTAACAGTAAAAAAGAAGAAAAAGAAGGGAAAAGAAATGTGCCCCAATAAAAGAAATACCCGTTAAATTAAATTTGGCATGCGCGGATGAAGTTGTGTGGATTTCTTTCATCCGGATTGGTGATGTGTCCTCACGAGATTGACTACACAGTATTGTTTGGATCTTTTGACACAGTCTGATCCGTATTTAAAATAATTATTTTCGATTTCCTGTAATAACATCGTATTAAAATATAACTAATATACATATAATAACAAAGATGTAAGTATTATTATGCAATTAAAAAAAAATGTGATAGATACTTGAAAAATGTACTATGCTGTAAAGAGTAAAAAAAAAAAAAATTACTTACTGAAATAAAATTGTAGTTTCGTGCTGTGTATGTGCAGATGTCTGTGAAAAGTAATGATTATTGAAATTATTTAAATGACAATAAATTGATACAAATCCTAATATTTGCATAAATAAGGATGATTATCAATAAATTGTGTTAAAATTGAAAAAACGTGTATTTTGTGTTATCTAACGATCAGGGAGCCTTGAGACGTTAAATTTCAAGAACGATGAGCCAAAATTAGGTGTCAACACCGGAAAGAAAGATGTGAGAAGTGGAAGATTTATTCTTCTTTTTTAATTTTATAAAAACAAGGAGGGAGAAAATGATGAAAAGCAGGTATGGTGTTAAGGTCAGAGGAAATGGAGGTAAATTTTGTGAAGACGTGGGTTACTTTGTCCACCTAAATTGAAGATGTGGTTAAGCGGTAGTAAATAACAATATAAACGGTGCTTTTATCAGGCTAGAAAAGCGTAAGGTTATTAGAATGAGAGTTTAAGGCTAGGGTGAGAAAGAAAAAGAAACACTAATGGGCGGTTAATTGTGTTTTTTTCCCTAGATTATACATCTGAAGTGCAGCATTTTTTATTTTTTTTTGGGTGAATGGATAAGATTGATTAAATAAGTTACAATTTTCTCTTATGATGCAGGGATAGGGAAAATGAGAACAATGATATTGTAATATGGTACACATTGGGTGTTCATCATGTACCTAAGCAGGAAGATTTTCCAGTTATGCCAACATTAAGTACTGGTTTTGAGCTCAAGCCTGCTAATTTCTTTCAGCATAATCAGTTCTTTGATAAATCTGCTAAAGTCAAGTGGACAAACTTGTATCACGTGGATAATGTCATCATTTATGAAAAAGCTTCTACTTATTTTTATTAAAGAAAAGAATCTCAGCTCTTGGTTGATTCTTGTAGCAATAGTATTTGCTTAGTAAGGTTTATGAAAAAGCTTTAAGCCATATGTTATAGTGGATCGATCGTACAGATTAATGAAGTTGCAATTTCTTTTATGATGCAGTGGTAGGGAAATCGACAAGAAGGAATTTGTACTATAATTTAACTTCTATACACTAACACTATAAAATGAATTTACACTATCCAATATAAAATGAATTTACACTATCGAAGCTTGTAACGTTAATTTTCACTAAGCTCTGATGTCACAAATATAAATAAGTAAATTCACGAAGAAGCCAAGGAGTGTCAATATGTAGTATATATACATAAAAATAAAATATTTACCTAGCTACACAGTGTAATTTTACGACGAAGGGGTGTCGGTTGACACCCCTCAACTATATGTGGCTCCGCCACTGCTATCAGGTCACTTAAAAGATAAGTTACAGGTAATTGTTAAACTAATAACCCGACAAGTAACTTTTATAATAGATTAAAGTGCACTGATAATGTAAAAAATAATATTTTACTGTCAGTGGATATAAGTTAAATCCAGTGTATCATGATACACATTGGGTGGTCATCGTGTACCTAAGGAGAAAGAACCAGTTATGTCAACATGTGTGTGTGGATAACGTCTTGCGTCTGATAATTTCTAATGATACTATTGGTGGTTGTGGAGAATCCTTTTTCAAGCTTATTTAGTTGAAGAAAGTCAGCCCTTGTTAAAGTTGAATTTTTGCAGCAATAGTATTTGTTTATATGTGTATATTAAAAAAAGATGACTTTAAAGAGTTTACTACTCAATAAAGGAATTTGTACTACAATTTAACTTCTATACACCGACACTATAAAAAGAATTTACACTATCAAAGTTCTTAAAAGATAAGTTGCTGCGTAACTATTGAACTAATAACCGACAAGATTAAATCGCACCGATAATGTAAAAAAATTATTTTCTTGTCAAATGGATATAAGTTAAATGCAGTGTATCATGATACACATTGGGTGGTCATCGTGTACCTAAGCAGAATGAATTTCTAGTTATGCCAACATGTTTATGTGGATAATGTCTTGCGTTTAAGAAATTTCTAATGATATTATTGGTGGTTGTGGAGAATCCTTTTCTCCAGCTTATTTAGTTAAAGAAAGTCAGCCCTCGTTAAAGTTGAATTTTGCAGCAATAGTATTTGTTTATATGTGGATATTAAAAAAAGATGACTTTAAAGACTTTACTACTCAATAAAGGGTCTTTATGTATTTGCTACTCAATAAAGGGTCTCCAGTTTTATGGATGGTAGACGGAACATATGATCTTGATATACAAGTTGTGTTCTCTTCTTATGTAACCAATCAATTACTAGTTGGGGTTAATTATATCAATATTACTATGCTATATGAGTTTTGAATAGCCGATGTCAAGTCAAGATAAAGGCGATGGGTTTGTCGTGGACAGTGGTGGAGCCAGGATTTTAACAAAGGTGGTGCAAAAATATAAAAAAGCGACAAAGCAAAAGCTAAAGGAAAATTAACGTCTACTATATATACATAAAAAATAATTTTTACTTTGTATATATAGTGTAATTTTTTGCCAAAACAAATCATATTATGATTCTCTTTACGTAATCATTAGAAAGAAGCAGAGTAATCAATCATTTTCAGCTCCTAATGCAAGCAACAGGATGATGAACTGATCCACCACTTGTATTAAATGTGTAATGGGTTATTTTTGTTGGCTTCTAATAAGATAATATTGCCACGAGGGTGCAAATATAATTTGTTAAAAGCATTTTTCATGATCGCGCAAACCTTATATAACCACTACAAGTCTACAACTTGAAAAGAGAAGAGAAAGAAAAAGATAATAGATGTCAAATACTATATAGGTGGAAGCAGTGTCTGAATTGAGAGGACCACTTCATCATAAAAGTATTACACATGTCTGTTTCTCTCCCTGTGCTACTTTTCTTCTTGTTCTTTTCTATCAATTGTCAATGTCATCCTTTAGACCCTCTTAATCCTGATGAAATCAACCAAATTAGAGTCATTATCCAAAAGTCCCACCTTGGTTCCCTCTCCAATGTAACATTTCATTTTGTAGACCTTGAAGAGCCAGAAAAGAATGATGTCCTTCATTGGTTGTCCTTGCATAAATCAAACAATGCCTATTTTCCTTATCGCCGAGCCAGGGTAGTAGTTCGCGCTAGTGGCAAGTCACATGAATTCATACTAGACTTGGCTACTAACTCTATCATATCACAAGAACTGTACTCTGGCCATGGCTTTCCTCCTTTTACTCTCAATGAACTTATACAGTCCATCACGCTGACATTGAGTGGTCCTAAATTTCAAGATTCAATATCAAGAAGGGGATTGAATATATCTGAAGTCAGCTGCATACCACTATCAGTTGGATGGTTTGGTCAGAAAAAAACCAGAAGAGTTCTTAGTGTTCCATGTTTTTACCGCGGAGGGACTACTAACTTTTGGGCCAGGCCTATTGCAGGAATAACTACACTAGTAGATGTTGAGTCAATGAAGATTATTAAGTATGTGGATAGACTCAGAGCTCCCTTGCCTGAAGCAAAGGATGCTAATTTCAATTCGTCGAGTCAGGGATCAGTCACTTGCAATGGCACCGAAGTACCCTCTAGGATAAACATTCAAGGCCATGAAGTTAAATGGACTAATTGGATATTTCATGTTGGATTCAACACTAGAGCAGGAATGATCATATCTACAGCTTCCATATTTGATGCTGCAAGAAATGAATATCGACGTGTGCTCTATAGAGGTCATGTCTCTGAGATATTCGTGCCTTACATGGATCCTACGTTTGAATGGTACTATTGGACATTCATGGATGTTGGCGAATTTGGCTTTGGGAGATCGGCTAGCACCCTTGTCCCGTCGCTGGACTGTCCAAACAATGCAGTGTATATGGATGGTTACATGGCTGATTCAGAAGGCCAAGTAGTGCAAGTTCCTCGAGCTATTTGCATTTTTGAACGATATGCTGGCGATGCTGCATGGAGGCATACCGAAATAGGAGTACCTGGCACTTTAGTAAGCCTCTAAATTAAAGATTTCTGTACTGAACTGTGCTCACTTATTGACATAATCAACTCTGTGAATTTGTAGAACACCAAGGGACAGCAAGAAGTTAATTTGGTGATCAGAATGGTGACAACAGTTGGAAATTATGACTATATACTTGATTGGGAGTTCAAACAAAGTGGATCCATTAAAGTTGGAGTAAGACTTAAGATACTCTTCAATCATTTTCACTTCAATCTTTTAATGTTTGTCTTACTTGTTTCCTTACATTGGTGAAGGCAAGTCTAACAGGGATTATGGAGATGAAGGCTGTGAAATACATGAACGACAATCAAATTACAGAAGATGTTTATGGGACCCTTGTGGCAGAAAACACAATTGCAGTGAACCATGATCATTTCCTCACCTACCGCGCGCATTGATCTTGATGTTGATGGTAGTAAAAATTCATTCTCGAAAGCCAAACTGAAAACTGCAAGAGCGAAGGACCCGAAAATATCACCAAGGAAGAGTTATTGGACTGTTGTTAAAGAAACTATGAAAACAGAATCTGAAGCTAGGACTCAACTTGGGATTGAACCAGCTGAACTCTGGTTTGTTAATGCTAAAAAAAAGACTAAGGTTGGAAATGATGTAGCTTATAAGCTAATTCCTGGTAGACCATCAATGTCTTTGCTATCAGATGATGATTACCCTCAAATTAGAGCAGCCTATACCAAGTATCAACTGTGGGTGACTCCTTATAACAAATCAGAAAGATGGGCTGCAGGATTTTATGCTGATAGAAGCCATGGTGATGACAATTTAGCAATCTGGAGTGGGAGGTAAAATCATCTTGTCACTCACTAGATATTACACTCCATATTAGGCATTCCTTTGATATGTCACAGAATATGAAATAACTACATGTAACCGTTCATAAAAAAAAATAGTAACCTGGAAAATAAGATAAGGTACATGCATGCGACACTAAAAAAAAATTTACACTATCGATATATACCGATTCAATTCATTTACTAGTTTCAGATTTGATGAATGCTTTTAGTAACTGTGGTTGATCAGTTTAATTATATGGATTGATCTTGTGTTTGTAATTTGCAGGAATAGATCAATTGAAAACAAGGATATTGTGCTTTGGTACACACTTGGATTCCATCATATACCTTGCCAAGAAGATTATCCTATAATGCCAACTATCTATGATGCTTTTGAGCTGCGGCCAACAAATTTCTTTGAAAGAAACCCATTGCTGGAACAATGATATTTTCTTGTATAAGTATTTGATCAGTTTGAATAAATGCAAAACCCAAGATTCTTGTCTTGTCAATTAACAGTGCTTTGACGATTAGTGCTTTCTCTGATTATTTTCTGCTTCTATTACGTACTAATCTTTATTCCCTTTTATGTTTTAGAGATGCTTAATCCTATCAAACAGTTGATAATCAATTTGATTTATTTTAAAATTGTGCTGATCCTCCTACTGGATTCTCTTTACATTGTTATATTTAAAAAGTGGATCACTTTTGTCTAAATCCTAAAATTTCGTTTAAAGAATGCCGTTAAACTTAACTCCAAAATAGAAAAAGGTTCTCCCACCTTAACAAATACTATTGCTACAAGCATTCAACTATGCCAAGAGCTGACATTCTTCAACAATAATAATAGTAGATTTTTTTCCACAAATGATGTCATTATCCACATGATACAAATTCGTCCACTTGACTGATTTAGTAGACTTAATAAAGAACTGGATTATGTTGAAAGAAATTAGCAGGCCTGAGCTCAAATCCAGTGCTTAATGTTGGCATAACTGGAAAATCTTCCTGCTTAGGTACATGATGAACACCCAATGTGTACCATAATACAATATCCTTGTTCTCAATTTCCCTATCCCTGCATCATAAAAGAAAATTGTAACTTCTTTAATCAATCTGATCCATTTACCCCAAAAAGAAAATGTCAGAAGTATAATCTATTCCATTACCTGAGGCTCCACATGGCTAATGTATCATTCCCTTGGCTTTGATCAGTATATAATACTCCTGCCCATTTCTCACACTTGTTATAAGGTGTCACCCACACATTGTACTTTGTAAAACCTGCACGGATTTGTGGGTAATCATCGTCACTTAACAAGGGACCCGTTGCAGATCCTGGGATCATAGAGTAGGCTATTTTATTCCCAACCTTAGTCTTCTTGTTGGGGTTCACTACTACCATTTCAAGGGCTCCTGAACCTAGCTGAATCCTTGCATCCGACTTCGTTTTAGCTGTTTCACTAACAACTGTCCAATAACTCTTTCTTGGTGAACTTTTGTTGATCATGCGCCTAGTTTTTAAGTTATTTTTTACAAAGGAGTTTTCATGACCGTCCACGTCTAAATCAAGGTGAAAGGTAAAAAAAAAAAAAAAAATTATCATGATATGCGCCTGAAGTGTTTTCTGCTATTAGAGTACCGTAGGCTTCTTCCTTTATCTGGTCGTTGTGAGTGTATATTGATCCCCTTGCTTCAAGTAGACCAGTTAAGCCAACCTGTGACAATGAATTTTGGTGTACTTATTCATTATTTCTACAAAAAAAAGTCAACATTGTTGCTTCGATTACTCCAACTCTTGATCTTGGTCCACTTACATTGACTTTGATGCTTCCACTTTGCTGGAATTCATAGTCAGTAATGTAATCATAGTTCCCTACAGTTGACACCATTCTCACCACCAGGCTCACTTCTGGTCTAACCTTTCTTATCTGCAACTCAAAATTTTGAAATAAAATAAAAGGAATCCCAAAAGCATTTTAAGCAAGAACATTATATACTCTACTATATTAACTTACCACTTTTCTGGGAATAGCAAGCTCTGTATGGCGCCACATGATATCTCCAGCATAACGTTCGAATATACAAATTACATTAGGCATTTTTCCTGGAGTACCATCTTGATAGATGAAGTAGCCATCTATAAACTTTGCATTTTCTGGGCAATCCTTTGATGCTTGAGGCTCTACAGCACAAAGACCAAATCCATATTCACCTGCATCGAAATATGTCCTATAGTACCATTTTTCAGTCAGATCCATGTATGGCTCAAGTGTTTCTGACATAAATCCTCTATACAAGACACTCCTAAATTCTCCCTTGTCAACATCAAAGATTGATGCTAGTGATATGACCATTCCTGCTCTTATATCATAAGCTACATGGAACTTCCAGTCAGCCCACCTAAATTCAGGAAAAACATGTCATTCTTGAACAATGAACTATATTTTGATATATCAAAAGCTATTGAACTTCTTTTTCTATTACCTCACTGTGTTTCCATCTAGAGTAAAACTGGGTCCATCAGGCTGTACTATTTTTATGCCATCTAGTTGCAATTTGGAATGAGGCTTCTGCTTTGGTTCCATGTAATCTGTCCCATTAGCTTTAGGGACCGGAACCATCAAGCGATCAACGTACCTCACAATTTTCATTTGATCAACAACAACAATTATTGTAATCCCCTCAATAGGTCTCATCCAAAGATTAACAGTGCCATCTAAGTAATGGCACATGAGTTTAACCATTCTGTTACTCTTCATTTTCTCTCCATACCATCCAACAGCGAGGCTTTGACACGCCACTTCTTTTAGCTTTAGCCTTCTCTTCTTTATGGAGGATATAAATGGTGGATAAGCAAATGGTAACTTATCGGCAGCTTTCTCTTCTTGAAAGGTAAGCATGGGGCCATGTCCATCATAGATTTTATCTGTTAAAATTGAATCACTAGATAAGTCTACGATGCTTTCATGTGTTTTTTGATCAATTCGCGCGATAACAATAGCTTGGCGAGGTAGAGTCTTGGTGGTATGAGTGGCTGATAGCCATGAAAGGACTAATGGTTTCTCTGGTTCATTTAGGCCAACATAATGGAATGTTACATTGACGAAAATATAGGACTTTCTGACTATGGTTTTCACTTGAGTCAGTTCAGATAGGGTGAGAGAATCCAATGGGTGGTTGTAATCAAGGGATGATGATGTACTAACAAAGAAGAAAAACAGGAAAAGGGAAATCTTGAAGAAAAAAGGCTATTAGAAAAAGGTAACTTGAAAATCTATGAATCTCAGTCACATGATTCCTAAAGTTGACATGGTTTATGAGTGTTCTGATGATTCTTTCTGAGCCCAAAATCAGTAAGGACCACCAAATGAAAATTCAGCTCAACCACATTACTACTATATATTATTACTAGATGGCCCGTGCCCGTGCATAGCACGGGCGTCTGCCCGGTATAGCTGTGTGCATTATTTGTGCAATTACAAGATCACTAAAAACAGTTCAACAATGATGAATAAGTCAGCTAAAGTAACTTTGTTACTGAACTGCAACAATATAGACAAAAGGTACTTATATTCTATCACTTTAGTTACAATTATACAAACATGAGAGTTATCAAACTAAAAATATCTTCTAATGTCAATGCAAGACCATTTTCATCGATCTAAATCAACTTTTTGTTTCAAATACATGTGATGGAAAAAACCATTGAGGATGAAAAGATTTGAACTTTTTTCCCTACCAGGGGTAACCTGCAAAATATAAATTACAAGGTTCAAAATCGATACTAGAGAGTACTGGTATAAAATATTCTTGTCTGGGGAAGTATGGT
>NC_081342.1:10350286-10430126 GCF_029784015.1 Lycium ferocissimum | reverse complement strand
ATAATCCTTAAAAAATTTTTGTTTGCCCCTCTTAAATTCTAGGGTACTAAACTCCCTCCAACGTAAAACAATGCAAATATATACTCATCCCAGGTAGGGTAAGGCAAGTTATATCTACCTTTGAGATAAGAAAGATGCCACTCAATAGCTATGTCATCAAAATGTAGAGTAGCTACTTTTACTCTTTGAACATAAGGAGTATCATCATATGAAAAAAATTGATCTGCCTTATACATCCATGTTCTCAAATTATTTCCATCAAAGCGAGAAAAATCTACCTTAGTTAATCGATTCAAGGATCCGCCCCTTTGAGAAGCTTGTGACTGACTTACTCTACCTCCTTGCTTTGTAATTAAGTCACGACCGGGATACGGTGGATATTGTTGACCACCGCGTAGTATCCTAGAGCATGTAGTATAAACCACGGCACTTGGGTCGATATGGACCCGGATCGTACGAAACCCTTAGGGTTTGCGACGGAGGATTTCCCGATGGTGAATAACCCGTAAGAGGTGTAACGATGAAGGGTTTCCGATGTAGAATGTAGTAGCCAACGTTCCAGCTATGTTGGAGTTTTGGTATTGACCAATTTCCATGCCTAATAAGTAGTGGGAGATTGAAACAGAGGAATATTACCAGTAGAAGTTGTGCTAGCCAAAACCCTTGGAGGTCCTGATGGTGTATAGATTTCATTCAGAGGTATGCTAGTATGGGTTCCTTTTCCTTTATCCTGCTGCTGTGTTACATTCAACGATTCTCGAAGCCCAGCTATTGCCTTCTGATGCTGTTCCTCAATTTGATTTTGCCTGATTGTAAAATTTTCCATCTCCAGTGTCACTCTGTCAAACATATCTTTAATTTCCTTCAAATCATTAGCCATTTTTGTATACCGAGATCCTTGAAAATGCTACGATACAACAAAATGAATTTGCAACTCAAGAAATACGATAGAACAAGAAAAGAGAATAAATAGAGAAAGCTAAAGAAAGCTGTAAAAGAGAAAGAGAAAGAGACTAATTAGGTTAAAACTAGGGATTTTCGTTCATAAGGTAAAAAGGATAATTCGAGTACATGATATAGGCGTCAACGACAAATTCCCCTTGGATTATTTAGTCACTGTACTTATGCAACTAATTACCGCAGGGACTAAAAGTCTTAAAAGTAGAACTATTACGGGACTAAAGCGTAATTATTGAAGACTTGTATTTAACTTTAAGGCTAATCTGTAATAACACTTTCTTCCTAACTAACTACTCCTCAACGGTTAAGTACCACCCCGCAAGCACAAAGTACTCTTTCTTAAAGCTGCTCAAATCAAAATTGCAACACTTATGTTGTAATTTGCTTAAATTAGGTTAAATATTTGATCCTGCCACCCCCAATCTTAAATTAGACAAAAGTGCCACGACTGGTAGACACAAGTTTGAATCTATCTTGAACATTTTTTGACTCCCATTTTTCTTTGTGCCTTTTTACTTCCTTTGTTCCAGTAATTCCCTTTTCAGCTCTCCAATTTTCTATTTATCTTTTTATTATTTATATTGTCTTTCCTCTTTTCTATTATTTTATCTGTGATCTCTAGTGACAACACATAAGTAGAAACTTCAAAATCCCTTAAATTAAGCATTTCTCTTAATCTCAAATCTGTGAGTATTTAAATCGAAAAACTTGGGTCTCAATGAGAATTTTGGATTGAGATCAAAATTCAATTTTTTTTTATAATTTCTTTTTTTTTTATTACTCCCTCCATCCATGTTTACTTATCTATATTTGACTTGGGACACTCTTAAAAAAAAATAGAGAAATGAATTGGAGTACTTAATTATAAAAGTAAAATAGGTATAAAATGGTAACTTATGTATTGGTTTTTCAAACTATATAACTTACAAGTAAAAGTGGATAGTTTAAGTATAATGTACAAATAAAAATGGACGGAGGGAGTGTGTTATAAAAATTTATGCTATTCTATAATTGTTAAATTCAATTTAAATTACTTTACTAGTTAAACTGTGATGGAAATTTCGTAAGCACTGCTTAGAAAAAACATGAAATTTATGATTTATTTTTGAGAACTTGTAGTTTATCTAATTCTATTATTTTTCTTATTTTGATTGGTGTAACTCCCTTATTGAAGATGTTATTTTACTTGTGCAAATTCATTTTTTAATATACATAAGAGATGCAAGTCCCTTGGTGAAAATGTTGATTTTACTTTTGTTGTTAATGGGCGTGATTCCTTGTTTAAGATGCTAATTATATTCGTTTTTTATTTTTGAGATGTAATTTCATATTTGCAAATAAAAAAAAGCCTATTATATTGACCCGAATAAAAAGCCAAAAGGTAAATTCGACCCAATACACGTTCCTAACAAGATGTATATTGAAGAAAAATTATGACCCATTACCTTTAAATCACCAGATCCGTCTCTGAGTACTCATTATCATGGGATTGCACGTAAAATATATAGTCTGATAAATAAATAGGTCATAAGGAAGAGTTTTAGACCCAATTAAAAAAGGAAGCGTTCAATTTTCTTTTCCTAGTTTTAGACTAAAGTATCCTAACTAAATGGTTTTTTTTTTAATTTTATATATATATATATATATATATATATATAAAGAAACCAAAAGTAAATAAAAACGTTCTGCAGGAAACCTAAAAGGGTTTTCCCAAAACATTAATAAGGCATAGCACTTCAGCCGCGCCCCTTCAACGTTCAACTGTATATGGAGAAGAAGAAGAAGATGCATTCTGCAATTCCACAAGAAATTATCTTTGAAATATTTTCATGGCTTCCTGTCAAGTCGTTAATAGATTTTGTAATTCTCTTGTACCTGAATCAGGTTTTATGGATATCCATAGATATCGTTCTATGACCCGACCTGATGGAACAAAATTCTTTCTGCATGACGTGGGACTTTACTACACAGCCGAGCAAAAGAAAGATGGAAAAGCCTCTGCCTCCTTTATTCAGATTGAGAATTTTGATGAACTCCACCTCCATAACCCTAAATATTCTCGTTTGGATTGCATTAACGGTTTATTTTGCATTTGGGAATCATTATGTGGAAAACATCCTGCCGTGTTTAATCCCAGTACAAGAGAAGTAAGATTTCTTCCCAACCTAAATGAAGATTTCTTTCCCTATAACTATTCATTAGGTTTTGAGCCGGAAGAAAAGAAGTACAAAGTTCTTTTTATCAACGGAGCATGTTCGGGAAAAGTACAAAAAACACTGGATTTTCACTTTAGGCATAGATGAATCATGGAGAGCAACTCAAAGCATTGCCCCTTCTACTTTGTATTTTGGTCGCAGTGTTTACATTAGTGGAGTTATCTACCAATTAATCAATCACGGACCTGCATAGCTGCCTTTGATGTTAAATCTGAAAAATTCACAATTATTGCTTTGTGGAATACTGCATCTCCGTGGGTGTACGATCACCAGTTGATAGAGGTGAAGGGAAAACTAGCCGTCAGAGATTATGGAAACAGCTCAAGTGGATGCGTCCACTTGCGGATTCTAGAACAGACTCCAAAAGAAGTATGGAAGAGTCAAATCATTCACTTTCCTTCAAAATGGAAGGATGTATATCCTAGATCTGTAACATCCTGTGTGGCCCCTGATGGGGTGATTGTATTCATTGTGAACTCGAGATCAGGTCATTTATGTTTGTGTCATGATGTCACGAGAAAGAATTGGAGAGAATTAGAAATCAAGGGGCTTCCTAAAGAAAGCTGCATCATGGGCATGTATAGTTATGTAGAAGGACTCTCTCCATTTGAGATCCGATCCTAGCATTTAGTATTACATTAGTCTCCCAATATGATTTGAAGTTCAAGCAAGCTAATAATTTCTTCTTCTTTTTTTTTTTTTCCCCTTTATTCTGCTTTATTGTCAAATACTCAGATGATGAACAAAGAAATAGTCTGAGATCTTTACAATTTTGTCACATAGAAGACGTTTTATGATTTTTTTTTCTTTTTTCTTTTGTTCTTTGGATAAATTCTTTATAGCTATTTTGAACATTTTAATTTTCCAAAGTATAACAGTTATTCCAACCAAAGATGAGAAGACAAATCTTAATCTCCCTCTGTTTCAATTTGTTTGAACCTATTTCCTTTTTAGTCCGTGTCAAAATGAATGACCTCTTTCCTAATTTGGAAACAAATTCACTTTATGAATGATTTATAGCTACACAAATTTTCAAGGCTTATTTTGGACTACAAGTTTCAAAAGTCTTCCCTCTTCTTAAATATCGTGCCCAAAGTCAAATAGATTCATATAAATTGAAACGGAGGGAGTACTAAGAAAGAAGAAATAAGGAAAATCTAAGACAAAGAAATTTGGGAAATATATAAGTACACACGTCAAGAAGGCCCTATGAGTTGATCAGATCCTCTTTGATATGTTTTAATTGATGATCTATCTGTATATATTGTGTGTTTTATATTAACTTGTTGATTTTTAATTGATTTCCAATTTTATTTTATTTTTTTGCGAAAATATAAACTTAACCGTAGGCATTATAAAACATAGTGGGGCAGTGGCTACTAGTCATTAACATAGTGCTACCTCCGTCCCAAAAAGATTGTCTTCCTTTCTTTTTTTTAGTCTGTCCCAAAAAGATTGACATCTTTCTATATTTAGAAATAATTTAACTTTATGAGATGATTTACAGCCACACAAATATTTAAAGCGTGTTTTGGATCACACATTTTAAAAGTCTTCTTTTGTTTCTTAAATTTTGTGTCAAGTCAAACTAAGATAATCTTTTTGAGACGGAGGGAGTAGTTGTTACATTGATCAGGATAGGATGTACTAGGATATTTCTGACAAAAGTAGTTTCTAACATGTCTGACCAGAAAGCTTTGACAGTAAACACCGGAGGAGCGTTAACCGCCAGTTGGTGCATATTATCAAAAAGTTACTTCATTATCTCTTACAATTTGACCCTGAACCATGATTAAATTGTATGAAACTTAAAGATTGATTATTGGATAGTTCTTATTAGGTTGGATGATAGGAAAGCTTAAGACGAATACTTATAGAAGAGCTCAGATAAAATGAATAGTCTGAAATAGTTACAATGACTAAATTGAAAACATACTCTTTGTTTTTAATATTTTTGTTGTTTGTACTTGTCGATGATTTGTTCATGGACATTAGTCAATTTTTTTATTTTTTTTTGAGAATCTTTTTAATCATAGATACCTAGAGGCAGAAGTGGATTTTAAAAAATTGAAACGGATAATAGTGCTTTTGAAAAGAACTATTGCACCTCTCACGTAACTCATGTTTAGAGACACGGTTACTGCATACGAGCCAGATAGTCAAACAGTGTGATAGATTGATTAGAGATCTAGAGCATGTTTGGATTGACTTATTTAGTGCTTTTAAGCCAAAATAGATTTTAAGTATTTTTGTATTGTTTGGGTAAAATAAAAGTGCTTTTAAGCACTTATTTTTAGGGGAAAAAACATAACTATACAATAAGAGAAAAATATTTACAAAACCTTAGCTGAATTATTTAATCAACATTGACTGGCAGTAAGGAGTTACATATTGTAATGATTCCTCTATTAGAGGAATGTAGTTGGGTGATATTATGGCCACTCATTAACAACCTTAATTCTCTTCCTACATTTTTGCTAAAAAGTTATCTTCACACCAACAATTGTGTTCCTACTTTCTTTCCATATAAGTAATTTGATTTTGCTGTATATTATATTTATTATATTATACTATGTATAAAATACATCAGTATACATCTAAAAATGAATTATACCATGCATATTATATTTATATCAAATATATTTAATAGTATACCTTAATATCATAGTATATGTTAAATTATACTATGTATAAAATACATCAGTATACCTCTAAAGACTAATTATACCATGTATATTATATTATACCTCAATAAAATTATCTTATAATTGAATCATACCATGTATATAAATACATTAGTATGCATATATATATATATATATATATAAGAGAATTAAGGGAGTGTATAAGTTAAAGAGAGAGAGAGAGAGAAGATGACATACATGAAGAAAATATAACTGGATCCTGGAATACAATTTTTACATGTTCCAATTATCCGTAAGTTTTTTTTCTAATATTTTTAAAAAGGTAATAAAAACTGATATCTTTGAGAAACTTTAAAAGTTGTGTTAATTATGTTCAAACTCTTAAAAGGGTAAAAAGCCACGTAATTTTCCCTTGTTTTTAAGCCAAAGCATGAGTTCTTAACTTAGGCTTTTGGCTTATAAGTCAAAAGCCATAAGTCCATCCAAAAGGACTCCTACTAATGATCCCAACCCCACCTCTTTGTTAAGAGCGATGTCATATTTCTTTTTATGTTATTTATTTGAAACTATCACGTATCTAAACGTTGAAAAGTCTTTGAACCAAATTTGTTTTGTTCCTATCTCAACGAAAAATTTATGATTTGAGGTTGGAAAGGTCTTGAAAGGAAAATAAAAGACAAGAAGAATGTCCGGTTTAGCAGATATTTATAAGTGTGCCAAGTTACGCAATAAGGCTAAAGTTGTAGCTGCTGAACCCATTTTCTCAAATGGTTCAAATCAAGAACTATTTGGATAAAAATTGCACATGATTTTGAAAGAAGTTGGAAATGTCTGTCCAACTATTGCTGAAGGAATAACTTGAGCATAAGGAATATACTAAATTTTCGTTTGCTGGAACTACAGTGCTAGAGCAATAATAGATAAAACTTAGGGGGTGTGTGCCGGGGGGGGGTGCGGGGTGGGGGGTGAGTGAAGAGAGAAAAATATATAATGGAACTTGATGTATAACAAATGTTAATGATGTATAAATTATCATTCAAGCATAGAATTTTAAAAAATAGCAAACAATTTTTTGCGGAAAATTTTACAACACCAGATTTGCTATTCGTCATCGAGGAAAACGAAATTTTTTGGACAGCAAACACTACATTGAAGGCTACTTGAACATACCATGTATATATGATGTGAATTTACTATTTACTCAGTGTATATACATGGTAAATTAAAGATACACAAAGTAGAAACTGAGTTTACACTACTTATATACATTATACAGTTAGCCAGCAGTGTATAATCTATATCTACATATCAACATAATGGCAGGACATGTGACGTGCCTCATTGATCATTTCAAACCCCTTGACCTTAATGACCCCGTTTCACTTCCTCACCCCCTGGGCTGACCACATCCAGTTCGATGCATCAACATGAAGAGCGATTCTCGTCTTGCAGGCCTTATCAAAATGGCAGCTCTGGTACTTTGCTCCTCCTTATTCTTCTTCCCCGGGCATTCTCCTCCGAGTGAGATCAGTTTGGTTTTGAAATGTGGATATGCCGTAGCGTTCGAAGTCTACTTTCTATAAATTCAAGCCGCTCGTCATTTGGACTGCTGTGTGCGTGTATATATTTGTGGCCTTCAAAGTGAGCTGTTTTCCTTATGCAGTTGCTATCTAAGTCCGGGTAAGGGTCTATCTCACAGGAACATAAGTTTTTTTTTTTTTTTTTTTTTTTTTTTTTGGATAAGGCTTAATAATAAAATAACATATGTGAAAGTTTGCTCTGGAAGTCAAACACATATACTAACTCTTAGACTTGGTTCCAACTTACTTTTTTCTTTTTTGTTCTGGAAACCATTCAACTGGTAAAGGAAAAGAAAAAGAACTATGGCTCATTTTGTTGGAAAGTGTAAACACTAGCTACTTCAAATGTCATATTTTTCAAGCTATTAACTTCATTTGCATAGCTGACTAACAAACAATGTTTAGTTGAAATTTTGAGTTGAAAATTTACATGAACTATGAAGAATTAGTTGATGAGAATGCACATACACCTAAGTAACATTTACTTATATATTGCTTTACGCCTGTATAACAAACCTGTGTTCTCTGTATAGAACATCAAAACCATTTTCTTGGAATGGCTAGTGAAGATTTAAAATTTCCCAGAAAAATGCTGAAATTTCTTTCTTTTTATATTTTTTGGAATGGCTGAGTTGCATATCGGTACCTGGAAACTGCAAGGTGATTAACCAATGAGAGTATTATAGAAGGCTGAAGTCAATTTTGACAGCGTGAGAAGACATTGATCAAAGCCAAAATGAATACTGTAATTAATTGATCTTTGGAATACACATGTTGACACCTGAAATGTCAATTTAGCTCAAATTGTTACAAGAAATATTTCACACTAGCTATATTGCACGATTCTCACATATCACACTCAAATTTACTACACATGGCTTTTATGTTGTTTCCAAATTTGTAGAAATCTTGAGATGACAAGTGCTACAGAATTGTCCACAATAAAACTCCCAACTTGCTTACTATATTGATGATTTTATGCACTTGCTTTCTTAAATTGTATATGCATTCAATACATGTGGTTGTGCTGAATTTTCATTTGTGTTCTATTCTGATTTTGAGATGTCTTTCATGGACTAATAGATTTTGAGATCAGTGTTTTAAGGAAGAGGGAGGGGGGGTGTGCGTGAGGCGGGCCGTTTTACTTAGTACGGGGCGAGGCGTAAGCCTCATGAATCTTTAAATTTTTAATTTATAATGTAATAAAATAGTATAATTACACAAAAATTATAAAGAATATATTAATAATTTAAAAAATTAAAAACACGATTAAAGAAACTCATAGAAAACAAAACTTCTAATATGATTGCACAAGCATAAATGATTTAAAAGTTATTACGAGATGCAAACCAACTCTAATCTCTTAACTTTCAAACAATAAAAGAATCACAATTTCTTAATGCATACTACTATCATATATACTATGCAATTTACCTCCCTAAAAGAAAATAATCGAAATAATCAATAAAATTTATCATATTATAATTAAAACATCACTCCTTCATAAATAAAAATAAAATTACTTTCAAATAGAAAAATAATAAACAATGATAATTTTGAGACGTGGACAAAAACATGAAGACTAATGACAAGTGAAGATGTAAAATTCGGCTATGTATTTTTAAAAGAAATGTTAAGTGATATTCACCCTCACAGTATTCTCAAATAGTAAATATGCAATACTACGGTTTGTTATTTGATTACTCTCAATCGTCTTATTTCTATAGGTGAAGAAAATTATTGAGCATCATTTAATAAAGAATTATGAGGGTAAATAATGTTAACTAAGGAATTTGATACATAATTTGCGTAACAACTCTTAGGCGAGCCCTGAGCGTTTGGCTTGTTTAGGGCGTTGTTTAGACGCTTAGGGTGTAAGCCTCACAGATCTAAACCCCACACGTAAGCCCCAGGGCGTTTTGCCAGTGCGCCGCCCAGGCGAGCCTCTAGTCGAGTTGCAAAACTGTCTTTTAAAACACTCTTTGAGATTCATAGCTTCTCAAGTTACAATTTTCTACTAGCAAGAAGTTCTTTAAGATTTTCCTTTTCTTCTTTCTCTTCTTTGTTAGTACATCATCATCACTTGATTACAACCACCCGTTGGATTCTCTCACTCTAGCTGAACTCAATCAAGTAAAAATCATTGTAAAAAAGTCCTATTTTTTCCTCAATGTAACCTTTCATTATGTTGGCCTAAATGAACCAGAGAAACCATTAGTCCTTTCATGGCTATCAACTAATCAATATCCCGCCAAGAACCCACCTCGTCAAGCTATTGTTATCGCGCGAATTGATCAAAAAATATATGAAATTATTGTGGACTTGTCGAGTGATTTGATTATATCAGATAAAATCTACAATGGACATGGCTATCCCATGCTTACCTTTCAAGAACAGAATGCTGCCGAAGCCTTACCATTTGCATATCCACCATTTATATCCTCCATTAAAAAGAGAGGGCTAAAGGTAAAAGAAGTGGTGTGCCAAAGCTACGCTGCTGGATGGTTTGGAGAGAAAAGGAAGAATGATAAATGGTTAAAGTCATGTGCTATTACTTAGATGGCACAGTTAATCTTTATATGAGACCTATTGAGGGAATTATAATGACTGTTGTTCTTGATCAAATGACAATCGCGAGTTACCTTGGTCATTTGATGGTTCCGGTCCCTAAAGCTAATGGGACAGATTACATGGAACCAAAGCAGAGGCCTCACTCCAATTTGCAACTAGATGGAATTAAAATAGTGCAGCCTAATGGACCAAGTTTTACTCTAGATGGAAACACAGTGAGGTAAAGATTAGACTCATTAGAAGAAACGCCTTAATATCTTCCGTTTTTAAAGAAAAAAAATGCTCAAAAGCTTTTGATGATAAACCAAAGTATAGCTCATTGTTGAAGAATGATATGTTTTTTCCTGAATTTAGGTGGGCTGACTGGAAGTTCCATGTAAATTATGATATGAGAGCAGGAATTGTCTTGTACAGAGGATTTGTGTCAGAAGTATTTGTGCCAGACATGGATTTGACTGAAGATTTGTACTATAGGATCTATTTTGATGCAGGTGAATATGGATTTGGTCTTTGTGCTGTAAAGCTTCAACCATCAAAGGATTGTCCAGAAAATGCAAAGTATTGATGGCTACTTCATCTATCAAGACGGTACTCCAGGAAAAATGCCCAATGTAATTTGTATATTCGAACGTTATGCTGGAGATATCATGTGGCGCCATACAGAGTTTGCGATTCCTGGAAAATTGGTAAGTTAGTATAGTATATAATGTTCTTGCTTAAAATGCTTGGGGATTACTTTTCTTCTCATTTCAAAATTTTGACCTGCATGTAAGAAAGGTTAAACCAGACGTGAGCATGGTGGGGCGAATGGTGTCAACTGTGGTGAACTATGATTACATTACTGACTATGAATTCAAGCAAAGTGGCAGCATCAAAGTCAATGTAAGTGAACCAAGATCATGAGTAGGAGTAACTGTGATTTGTGAAGCAGCAAGTTTTTATAGTAGCTTACATTAAGTATCAACTTTTCGTGTAGAAATAATGTTAAAGTACATTCAGATTTATTGTTACAGGTTGGCTTAACTGGTCTACTTGAAGTAAGGGGATCGAAATATACTCACAACGACCAGATAAAGGAAGAAGCCTATGGTACACTGATAGCAGAAAACACTTCAGGCGCATATCATGATCAGTTCCTTACCTTTCACCTTGATTTAGACGTGGACAGTCATGAAAATTCCTTTGTCAAAAATAACTTAAAAACTAGGCACATGATCAAACAAAAGTTCACCAAGAAAGAGTTATTGGACAGTTGTTAGTGAAACAGCTAAAACGGAGTCAGATGCAAGGATTCAGCTAGGTTCAGGAGCCCTTGAGATGGCAGTTGTGAACCCCAACAAGAAGACTAAGGTTGGGAATAAAATAGGCTACTGTCTGATCCCAGGATCTGCAACGGTTCCCTTGTTGAGTGACGATGATTACCCACAAATCCGTGCAGGTTTTACAAAGTACAATGTGTGGGTTACACCTGATAGCAAGCCTGAGAAATAGGCAGGAGGATTATATACTGATCAAAGCCAAGGGGATGATACATTAGCCATGTGGAGCCATGTGGGTGACACCTTCTGAAGTGCAGCATTTTTTTGGGTGAATGGATCAGATTGATTAAAGAAGTCACAATTTTCTCTAATGATGCAGGGATAGGGAAATTGAGAACAGTGATATTGTAATATGGTACACATTGGTTCATCATGTATCTAAGCAGGAAGATTTTCCAGTTATGCCAACATTCAGTACTGGTTTTGAGCTCAAGCCTGCTAATTTCTTTCAGCATAATCACTTCTTTGATAAATCTGCTAAAGTCAAGTGGACAAACTTGTATCACGTGGATAATGTCATCATTTATGAAAAAGCTTCTACTTATTTTTATTAAAGAAAAGAATGTCAGCTCTTGGTTGATTCTTGTAGCAATAGTATTTGCTTAGTAAGGTTTATTAAAAAGCTTTAAGCCATATGTTATGGTGGATCGATCGTACAGATTAATGAAGTTGCAATTTCTTTTATGATGTAGTGGTAGGGAAATCGACAAGAAGGAATTTGTACTATAATTTAACTTCTATACACTGACACAATAAAAAGAATTTACACTATCAGATCACTTAAAAGATAAGTTACAGGTAATTATTGAACTAATAACCCAACAAGTAACCTTTTATAGTAGATTAAAGTGCATTGATAATGTAAAAAAAATATTTTACTGTCAGTGGATATAAGTTAAATCCAGTGTATCATGATACTCATTGGGTGGTCATCGTGTACCTAAGGAGAAAGAACTCCCAGTAATGTCAACATGTGTGTGTGGATAATGTCTTGCGTCTAAGAATTTCTAATGATACTATTGGTGGTGTGGAGAATCCTTTCTCAAGCTTATTTAGTTAAAGAAAGTATTTGTTTATACGTGTAAATTAAAAAAGATGACTTTAAAGAGTTTACTACTCAATAAAGGAAGTTGCACTATAATTTAACTTCTATACACCGACACTATAAAAACAATTTACACCATCAGGTCACTTAAAAGATAAGTTACAGGTAACTATTGAACTAATAACCCGACAAGTAACCTTCTATAGTGGATTAAAGTGCACTGATAATGTAAAAAAATTATTTTACTGTCAGTGGATATAAGTTAAATCTAGTGTATCATGATACACATTGGGTGGTCATCGTGTACCTAAGCAGAATGAATTTCTAGTTATGCCAACATGTGTATGTGGATAATGTCTTGCGTTTAAGAAATTTCTAATGATATTATTGATGGTTGTGGAGAATCCTTTTCTCCAGCTTATTTAGTTAAAGAAAGTCAGCCCTCGTTAAAGTTGAATTTTGCAGCAATAGTATTTGTTTATATGTGGATATTAAAAAAACATGACTTTAAAGACTTTACTACTCAATAAAGGGTCTTTATGTATTTGCTGCATAGTCTCTAGTTTTATGGACGGTAGACGGAACATATGATCTTGATATACAAGTGTGTTCTCTTCTTATGTAACCAAGCAATTACTAGTTGGGGTTAATTATATCAATCTTAATATGCTATATGAGTTTTGAATAGCCGATGTCAAGTCAGGATAAAGGCAAAGGGTTTGTCGTAGATAGTGGCGGAGCCAGGATTTTAACAAAGGAGGTTCAAAATATAAAGAAGCAGATAAAGGAAGAAGTCGAGGGTTCAACCTCTACTATATATACATAAAAAATAATTTTCACCTTGTATATATAGTGTAATTTTTCGCCAAAACAAATCATATTATGATTCTCTTTACGTAACCATTAGAAAGAAGCAGATAATCAATCATTTTTAGCTCTTAACGCACGCAACAAGATGAAGAACTGATCCACCCTTGTATTAAATGTAATAGGTTATTTTTGTTGACTTCTCAATAAGATAATATTGCCACGAGGATGCAAATATAATTTGTTAAAAGCATTTATCATGATCGCGCAAACCTTATATAACCACTACAAGTCTACAACTTGAAAAGAGAAGAGAAAGAAAAAGATAATAGATGTCAAATACTATATAGGTGGAAGCAGTGTCTGAATTGAGAGCACCACTTCATCATAAAAGTATTACACATGTCTGTTTCTCTCCCTATGCTACTTTTCTTCTTGTTCTTTTCTATCAATTGTCAATGTCATCCTTTAGACCCTCTTAATCCTGATGAAATCAACCAAATTAGAGTCATTATCCATAAGTCCCACCTTGGTTCCCTCTCCAATGTAACATTTCATTTTGTAGACCTTGAAGAACCAGAAAAGAATGATGTCCTTCATTGGTTGTCCTTCCATAAATCAAACAATGCCTCTCTTCCTTATCGCCGAGCCAGGGTAGTAGTTCGCGCTAGTGGCAAGTCACATGAATTCACACTAGACTTGGCTACTAACTCTATCATATCACAAAAACTGTACTCTGCCATGGCTTTCCTCCTTTTACTGTCAATGAACTTATACAGTCCATCACGCTGACATTGAGTAGTCCTAAATTTCAAGATTCAATATCAAGAAGGGGATTGAATATATCTGAAGTCAGCTGCATACCACTATCAGTTGGATGGTTTGGTCAGAAAAAAACCAGAAGCGTTCTTAGGATTCCATGTTTTTACCACGGAGGGACTACTAACTTTTGGGCAAGGCCTATTGAAGGAATAACTACACTAGTAGATGTTGAGTCAATGAAAATTATTAAGCATGTGGATAGATTCAGAGCTCCCTTGCCTGAAGCAAAAGATGCTAATTTTAATTCGTCGAGCCAGGGATCAGTCACTTGCAATGACACAGAAGTACCCTCCAGGATAAACATCCAAGGACATGAAGTCAAATGGGCTAATTGGAAATTTCATGTTGGATTCAACACTAGAGCAGGGATGATCATATCTACAGCTTCTATATTAGACGCTGCAAGAAATGAATATCGACGTGTGCTCTATAGAGGTCATGTCTCTGAGATATTCGTGCCTTACATGGATCCTACGTTTGAATGGTACTATAGGGCATTCATGGATGTTGGCGAATATGGTTTTGGGAGATTTGCTAGCACCCTTGTCCCATCGCTGGACTGTCCAAACAATGCAGTGTATATGGATGGTTACATGGCTGATTCAGAAGGCCAAGTAGTGGAAGTCCCTCGAGCTATTTGCATTTTTGAACGATATGCTGGCGATGCTGCATGGAGGCATACCGAAATAGGAGTACCTGGCACTTTATTAAGCCTCTAATTTAAAGATTTCTGTACTGAACTGTGCTCACTTATTGACTTAACTCTGTGAATTTGTAGAACACCAAGGGACAGCAAGAAGTTAATTTGGTGATCAGAATGGTAGCAACAGTTGGAAATTATGACTATATACTTGATTGGGAGTTCAAACAAAGTGGATCCATTAAAGTCGGAGTAAGATTTAAGATACTAGTCAATCATTTTCACCTCAATCTTTTAATCTTTGTCTTACTTTTTTCCTTTACATTGGTGAAGGCAAGTCTAACAGGGATTATGGCGATGAAGGCTGTGACATACACAAACGACAATCAAATTACAGAAGATGCTTATGGGACCCTTGTGGCAGAAAACACAATTGCAGTGAACCATGATCATTTCCTCACCTACCGCATTGATCTTGATGTTGATGGTAGTAAAAATTCATTCTTGAAAGCCAAACTGAAAAAGGACCCGAAAATATCACCAAGGAAGAGTTATTGGACTGTTGTAAAAGAAACTATGAAAACAGAATCTGAAGCTAGGACTCAACTTGGGATTGAACCAGCTGAACTGTGGTTTGTTAATGCTAAAAAAAAGACTAAGTTTGAAAATGATGTAGCTTATAAGCTAATTCCTGGTAGACCATCAATGTCTTTGCTATCAGATGATGATTACCCTCAAATTAGAGCAGCCTATACCAAGTATCAACTGTGGGTGACTCCTTATAACAAATCAGAAAGATGGGCTGCAGGATTTTATGCTGATAGAAGCCATGGTGATGATAACTTAGCAATCTGGAGTGGGAAGTAAATTCATCTTGTCACTCACTGGATATTACACGCTATATTAGGCATTCCTTTGATATGTCATAGAATATGAAATAACTACATGTAACCGACTAACCGTTCATAAAAAAAATAGTAACCTGGAAAATAAGATAAGGTACATGCATGCTATAACAGGTCAAGATACAGTGACAGTCAAAAAAAAAAAAAAAAAAAAAAAAAAAAAAAAAAAGATAACTACGTGTACCTAGTAACCTGAAAAAATAAGACAAATTACTTGCTGCAACATGTTAAAGTAAACTAATAGTATGAAATTTTATATACTGTCAATATATATATATCAATTCAATTCATTTACTAGTTTCAGATTTGATGAATGCTTTTAGTACTTGTGGTTGATCAGTTTAATTATACGGATTGATCTTGCATTGTAATTTTCAGGAATAGATCAATTGAGAACAAGGATATTGTGCTTTGGTACACACTTGGATTCCATCATATTCCTTGTCAAGAAGATTATCCTATAATGCCAACTATCTATGATGCTTTTGAGCTCCGGCCAGCAAATTTCTTTGAAAGAAACCCACTGCTGGAACAATGATATTGTGATATTGTCCTGTATAAGTACTTGATCAGTTTGAATAAATGCAAAACCGAAGATCATTGTATTTTTATCGAATAAATTGAATTAATTAACAGTGCTTTGATGATTATTGCTTTCTCTGATTATTTTCTTCTTCTATTACATACTCCCTCCGTCCCAAAAAGATTGTCTTACTTTCCTTATTAGTTTGTGCCAAACAGATTGACACATTTCTATATTTAGAAACAATTTAACTTTATGAGATAATTTACAGCCATATGAATATCTAAGGCTTGTTTTGGACCACACGTTTCAAAAGTCTTCCTTTATTTCTTAAACTCCGTGCCAAGTCAAACTAAGATAATCTTTTTGGCACAAACTGATTTTCTTTAACAACAATAATAGCAGAATTTTTTTTCATAAAGGATGACATTATCCACATGATACAGATTTGTCTACTTGACTTTAGGAGACTTAATAAAGAACAGGATTATGATTAAAGAAATTAGCAGGCCTGAGCTCAAATCCAGTGCTTAATGTTGGCATAACTGGAAAATCTTCTTGCTTAGGTACATGATGAACACCCAATGTGTACCATAGTACAATATCATTGTTCTCAATTTCCCTATCCCTGCATCATAAGAGAAAATTGTAACTTCTTTAATCAATCTGATCCATTCAGCCAAAAAAAATGCTGCACTTCAGAAGTATAATCTATTGCATTACCTGAGGCTCCACATGGCTAATGTATCATCCCCTTGGCTTTGATCAGTATATAATCCTCCAGCCCATTTCTCAGACTTGTTATAAGGTGTCACCCACACATTGTACTTTGTAAAACCTGCACGGATTTGTGGGTAATCATCGTCCCTTAACAAGGGACCCGTTGCAGATCCTGGGATCAGAGAGTAGCCTATTTTATTCCCAACCTTAGTCTCCTTGTTGGGGTTCACTACTGCCATTTCAAGGGCTCCTGAACCTAGCTGAATCCTTGCATCCGATTCTGTTTTAGCTGTTTCACTAACAACTGTCCAATAACTCTTTCTTGGTGAACTTTTGTTGATCATGCGCCTAGTTATTAAGTTATTTTTTACAAAGGAATTTTCATGACCGTCCACGTCTAAATCAAGGTGAAAGGTAAAGAAATGATCATGATATGCGCCTAAAGTGTTTTCTGCTATTAGAGTACCGTAGGCTTCTTCCTTTATCTGGTCGTTGTGAGTGTATATCGATCCCCTTGCTTCAAGTAGACCAGTTAAGCCAACCTGTGACAATGAATTTTGATGTACTTATTCATTATTTCTACAAAAAAAAAAGTCAATATTGTTGCTTCGGTTACTCCAACTCTTGATCTTGGTCCACTTAGATTGACTTTGATGCTTCCACTTTGCTTGAATTCATAGTCAGTAATGTAATCATAGTTCCCTACAGTTGACACCATTCTCACCACCAGGCTCACTTCTGGTCTAATCTTTCTTATCTGCAACTCAAAATTTTGAAATAAAATAAAAGGAATCCCAAAAGCATTTTAAGCAAGAACATTATATACTCAACTATATTAACTTACCACTTTTCCGGGAATCGCAAGCTCTGTATGGCGCCACATGATATCTCCAGCATAACGTTCGAATATACAAATTACATTAGGCATTTTTCCTGGAGTACCATCTTGATAGATGAAGTAGCCATCAATAAACTTTGCATTTTCTGGGCAATCCTTTGATGGTTGAAGCTCTACAGCACAAAGACCAAATCCATATTCACCTGCATCGAAATATGTCCTATAATACCATTCTTCAGTCAGATCCATGTATGGTACAAAAGTTTCTGACATAAATCCTCTGTACAAAACACTCCTAAATTCTCCCTTGTCAACATCAAAGATTGATGCTAGTGATATGACTATTCCTGCTCTCATATCATAAGCTACATGGAACTTCCAGTCAGCCCACCTAAATTCAGGAAAAAACGTGTCATTCAACAACTAACTATACTTTGGTTTATCGAAAGCTACTAAACTTTTTGTTCTTTTACCTCACTGTGTTTCCATCTAGAGTAAAACTTGGTCCATCAGGCTGTACTATTTTTATGCCATCTAGTTGCAATTTGGAATGAGGCTTCTGCTTTGGTTCCATGTAATCTGTCCCATTAGCTTTAGGGACCGGAACCATCAAACGATCAACGTACCTCGCGATTTTCATTTGATCAAGAACAACAATTATTGTAATCCCCTCAATAGGTCTCATCCAAAGATTAACAGTGCCATCTAAGTAATGGCACATGAGTTTAACCATTCTGTTACTCTTCATTTTCTCTCCATACCATCCAACAGTGAGGCTTTGGCATGCCACTTCTTTTAGCTTTAGCCTTCTCTTCTTTATGGAGGATATAAATGGTGGATAAGCAAATGGTAACTTATCGGCAGCTTTCTCTTCTTGAAAGGTAAGCATGGGGTAACCATGTCCATCATAGATTTTATCTGATATCATCGAATCACTCGATAAGTCTACGATGATTTCATGTGTTTTTGATCAATTCGCGCAATAACAATAGCTTGGCGGGGTGGAGTCTTGGTGGGATGATTGGCTGATAGCCATGAAAGGACTAATGGTTTCTCTGGTTCATTTAGGCCAACATAATGAAAGGTTACATTGAGGGAAACATAGGACTTTTTGACTATTGTTTTCACTTGACTGAGTTCAGATAGAGTGAGAGAATCCAACGGGTGGTTGTAATCAAGGGATGATGATGTACTAACAAAGAAGAAAAACAAGAAAAGGAAAATCTTGAAGAACAAAGGCATTGTTCTTGCTATTAGAAAAATGTAACTTGAAAATCTATGAATCTCAGAGTCACATGATTCCTAAAGTTGATACGGTTTATGAGTGTTCTGATGAGTCTTTCTGAGCCCAAAATCAGTAAGGACCACCAAATGAAAATTCAGCTCAACCACATGTACTAAATATATATCCGCAACAAGTTAGAAACATAAGAGTTAAGTGTAGCTCTAAGCTAGAGTGTTTACTTAGTAATATATATATATATATACTAGTTATGTAGTAACTCAAAATATAAAAGTAGATATTTTAAAAATTGACTAAAGAATATAATTTGTGTTAGTAGCGAGTGTACAACAATAACAACTAAAGTTCAACGAACAACATATACCTATCAGAAATTTTGCCCCACGAGTGGTAGTTATATGAAAGCAAAATTTTCATTCCACTCCTTTAATATTTTAACTTCCATTTTGATGAAATTATTTAATTCAAATCAAATTTGGAACCGCAGATCGACATTATAACTTATGTATCCTAATTTTACGAAGTTATTTAGTTCTAAATAAATAATCTATACATAGTTAATGAACTTTTAAGAAAAATACATAATTTAACTTGTGCGGATGGAGGACTCCACCTGCTCCTCTCTTAATCGAGGATTAGGGGTTCGAACATGGATATGGAAAAAAAATCTTTGGAGGAAGCGCTCCCCGATAGGCGCGATGCGGTGCGGCGATTATTATCCGGATTAATTGGGCTCAACGTGGATATCGAGCACCAATCGAAAATCAAAGAACGTGAAAAATGAGGTAGGAGGTTCGATACCTTTTAAAAAGTAGACTTTAAAAACAAAAACAAAAAAATTGACTTAAATAAATAAGATTAGGACCTAAAAGTAATTAATTAAAAAGTTTTAAAAAAAAAATTGAAAATTATTGTGAGGACTACAAAAATTCACCAAAAGTTCGATAGCTTTTTGAAAAGTAGACTTTAAAAATAAAAAACAAAAAATTGACTTAAATAAATAAAATTAGGACATAAAAGTAATTCATTAAAAAGTTTTTAAAAAATTAGGAAATTATTGTGAGGACTACAAAAGTCCTCACATTTGCTCTTATATATAATAGTAATATATATATATATTTAACTTTCGAAAGCTCTCCCTACCAAGCGAGGTGGGGGTAAGATATTACGTTCTAACATTCCACACGCGATTGAACTTATTTGATGTTGTTGTTGTTATATATATATAAGTGCTTGGTGTGAGAATCGTGCAATAAAGTCTTGATAATGTAAGTGCTTGGTGTATTTCTTGAAATATATGTTGCACATTTGAGTCTTAATAATGTAAGTGCTATATATATTTGGAGTAAATTCACTATATTACTTTGGGTCTTCACAATCATAAAAGTCATTCATAATTTGATTGGAATTATCTTCACTTTAGAGTACAGGGCCAGAGTAATGTACCCTTCTAATAATTTAGATCCCAGCTAGATATTAGTCCATAGTTGTTGTTGTTGGTTTTTTTTTTTTTTTTTTTTTTTTTTTTTTTGGTAAAGAGTCCATAGTTGTTACATGCAAGGACAAACACATTAAAATGATTCTCACCGTACTAGGTTGTTTGTAACTTTGTGTATTTTTATACACAAAAAATGTCCTACTAGGTAATTTTTCCTCTTTCAATATATCCAACAAAACAATAAAACATATTAAACATTCGTTGAGTCTTTTATTTACGGCTAAGAGGATGATAAATAAATTAAAATAATTCTAATTATAGAAGTGTTACTTACAATTTTCAATATACAAACATTTATAGGCGTTTGGCCATAGATTTCAAATAGGGAAAAGGGTTGAAAATCCTAACATTTTTTACTACTTTGGGAAAGCGAGAGAATCCAACGAATTGGTTGTAATCAAATGATGATGTCCAGAAAAAACAAGAAAAGGAAAATCTATAAAAAAAGTTTGAAAATCTATGATACTCAGAGTCACATGATTCCTAAAGTTGACATTTTATTATTCTGATGATTCTTTCAGCCCAAAATCATACCACCAAATGAAAATTCAAACCACATGTACTAAATATATATCCGAAAATTAGAACATAAGAGTTAAACGTAGCTCTAATAGAGCGTTTACTTAGTTATATATATATATATATATATATATATTTATTTTTTTAATTTTTTTTTTTTTTTTTTGGTGGGGGTAGGAAGTTACTTAAGTGAATTTGATGTGTAGTATGTGAGAATCGTGCAATAAAGTCTTAATAATGTAAGTGCTTGGTGTATTTCTTGAAATATAGGTTGCAACTAAATAAAAGGCTATATATGTGAGTAAATTCACTATATTACTTTGGGGTCTTCACAATCATAAAAGTCATTCATAATTTGATTGGAATTATCTTCACTTTAGAGTGGGCCAGAGTAATGTACCCTTCTACTAATTTAGATCCCAGCTAGATATTAGTCCATTGTTGTTGTTGTCGTTTTTTTTTTTTTTTTTTTTTTTTTTTTGGTAAAGAGTCCATAGTTGTTACATGCAAGGACAAACACATTGAAATTTTATATAGGTTGTTTGTAACTTTGTGTATTTTTTTACACACAAAAAATGTCCTACTAGGTAATTTTTTCCTCTTTCAATATATCCAACAAAACAATAAAACATATTAAACATTCGTTGAGTCTTTTATGCTAAGAGCATGATATATAAATTAAAATAATTCTAATTATAGAAGTGTTAACAATTTTCCAAACATTAAGATAGGGGTATGTTTGAAAACTTTCCATTATAATTTGGGAAAAAATACCCTTTTAAAAGTTTTCAAATATACCCCTACCTTAATGAAAATTTAACGGAATATTTTGGCCAACTAAATAAAAAGATATGTGTGAGGGGCCTAGTGGCTCTGTATTTTTGACCCTTTTGGAGCGGTTTAAAATCAAATCGGTTTTTTGGGATTTGAGAATTTCCAAGATATATTTGAAAACTTTAATAGGAGGGGTATTTTTACCCAAATTTGGAAAGTAGAGGGGCATTTTTGACCCTTTTCCCTTTCAAATATTTTTCACTTTAATAGAACGGAAAAGGGTCAAAATGCCCTTAAACTATGTGTCATGAACAAAAATGGACTCAGTTCATAGTTTTGTCCAAGAATGCCCTTAAACTATACGAAATTGAACAAAAATACCCCTATTGTTACTTAATTAGGTCAAAAATGCCCTTTTCCTAATAAACATATTGTTTCTTTTCTTTTGAAACACATCATTTTTAAAGAAGCCTTTTCTTGTTTATTTTCTTTTAAAATCTCTTTACCTAATAAAAAAGTGGGAGATTATTTTTTTTCTTCTTAATCTCGTTTTATCAATTAAACTAAAATTAGCCTATGTACTTTTTAACTGGTAATATATATCATACATATAAGATCATAGCAACCACATCATTAATTTTCGTTTGGATAACCATAAAATTCTTTTACCTAATAAAATAGAAAATATTTTTATTTTTTAATCTTTTCCGAATTGAAGTAGGATAAACATTTGCTGATGTAATCCTTAGTTTTAGAGTTAAAAACAACAATCATAATGCCATAAAACAAGAAAATATATTACATTGCTTCAAATCACAAAATATCTTTAAGTTATCATCGATGGAGTTATTGTTGACCCTTATTATTTTAACTTTAAAACCAAGGATTACATTATCAAATGCTTATCCTACTTCAATTCGAAAAAGATTAAAAATAAAAGAATATTTTCTATTTTATTAGGTAAACGAATTCTATCGTTAACTAAATGAAAAATAATGATGTCGTTACTATGATCTTATATATATGATATATATTATCATTTTAAAAAGTACAGGGGGTAATTTTATTTTAATTGATAAATTGAGATTAAGAAGAAAAATAATTATCTCCCACTTTTTTATTAGGTAAAGAGATTTTAAAAGAAAAGAAACAAGAAAATGTTTCTTTAAAATAATATTTTTATAAAAATAATGTGTTTAAAAAGAAAAGAAACAATATGTTTATTAGGAAAAGGGCATTTTTGACCCAATTAAGTAACAATAGGGACATTTTTGTTCAATTTTGTATAGTTTAAGGGCATTCTTAGACCAAAATATGAACGGAGGTCATTTTTGTTCATTTCGCATAGTTTAAGGGCATTTTTTACCCTTTTCCGCTTATAGAATTGGAGTGGAAGATGGAGTTGTGTTTGGTTATACTCTTTGTAAAGAATATTAGGAATAATATTCGCGTTTGAATGTACTATAATACAACTTCAAAAGTGCAAAGTGAGTTGAATAGTAGGTTATAAGTTGTTTTTCAAATTTGAAATACAACTTCAAGTTGAATTTGAAATTTTCAAATAAAACAAAAAATTATTTATTTATTTTTTAAAGAAAAAAAAAGCTAACAATTTTTATGGCCAAACGGGTTTACAAACTATTGAGAAATTAAAATTCAAATTGAGATGAAAATTAGATGATTTGACCTCTCGTACTTCAAACTTCATCATTCCTTTAGAACAGAGGAAATAAATAAAAATCTATCATAATTTGTGATATGTATTTTTTGGAGAGATTTGCGCAAGTGAAAGATCATTTAATTTTGTTGATTTATAAAAACCAAGGGTGGAGGGAGGAAGGGCCGAACCCCCTTCGGCGGAAAATTACACTATTTATATATGGTTAAAATTATATTTTATGTATATATAGTAGACGTTGAACTCTGTTTAGCTTCTTTGTGTGTTTACTTTTTTATATTTTAAACCCCGTTAGTAAAAATTATGGCTTCACCAAATATTTAAGAATGACTTTGAAAATGAATGATCTTAAACTTTTGGCCTCCACTTGCTCTATGGATAAACTTTCAAGGTCAAACTTGAAATTTTAGCCATAAGCCACCCTAGATCAAAAATTCAAGACTATCCAATTTCAAGGCCATTTTCGTAAATCACCCATTGTTGGTAACAAACCTTTTTGTGCGCGGATTATCCTTCATTTGGGATGGTCTTTAATTTTTGTCCTTCAAATTGGTGGTCTTACTGCAAATTATATGGCCAGAATTTGCAAAACTCTGTTTTCCGATTTTTTTTAAAAAAATTTACGTCTTCCGAATTTTTTAAAAAAAAAAAAGTTAAAGACCTCCAATTTGAGGGACAAAAATTAAAGACCAGCCTCACGAAGGCCAATCCTGAATCCATAACTTCAGCCTTTGGCTACTTCCTTCCATTGGCCCAAACCCACATGTCAACTAACAAACGGGGCAGGACGACCCGAATTACAAGCACCGCCTTGAGGCCTCTGGGAAGGTCTAGAACATGTTGGCACTTAGGCGTTACATTCTTTTTACTTCTTCTTAGGAGAACTTTCTGGCTTTCTCTCTCATTTTGATCACCACTTCTCTATAATATATAAATAAAAAATCTTCTCTTTTTTCTCCACTTACTCTTTAATTCTCATAATACCAATATTCTGCTCGCTCTAAGTAAGTCTCCATGAGCTCTTCTAGTTTGTGTGCTAAAACTGTCATTTCATTTTGCATTTTCTTGATTTTAATACATACCCTTTTAGTTTAAAACTCATCACAAGCTAAGAAAGATTTTTTTTTTTTTTTTTGGGTTGCTGAATTGATTAATCTTGGTTCCTCTAACGCAAGTTTCAGTTTTAGCTCATGTGGGGTTGATTGTAGTATCTTTATTATTCCATTACCATCAAGTTGTTGTGCTCTTTAAATTTACCACAAGAAAGAATGGCTTAACAGTTAACAGTGAGCTCTTCTTGTTTGTGTGGTAATACTGTGATGTCATTTTGCATTTTTCTTGATTTTAATAATTACCCTTTTAGTTTAAAACTCATCACAAGTTAAGAAAGATTTGTTTTTTCTTTGTTTGGTTGCTTTATTGATCAATCTTGGTTCGTCTAATGCAAGTTTTAATTTTTTATTCATGTGTGGCTGATATATATTATAACTTACCACAAGAAAGAACGGTTTTTTGTCAATGAATATGTATAGCTTTTTTGATTTGATTCATCAATGTTGGTTCTACTCCAACCCCACACCACCACCCACTAATCACATGTTTGATTATAGTCTTTATTCCCCATTCCACACTCCTTAATCTACTTAAAACATCACAAGTGAAATGTTTCATTTTTTTTAATCAAATAATATTTTATTAAATTTATATTTATTTTCTACTATTTAGTTACTTTTTAATTTGAATTGTATATTTATTATCTTTAAATAAATTCATTATGCACATTCAAATATCAAAACAAATGCTTTGGCAGTCTTAATCATTTATTTTTTTAATCTTAATGGATGTTGCTTTGGCAGTATTTTATTTTTTTGGATGTTGCTTGAGTTTCTTTCTTTCTTTCTTCTTCTTCTTATTATTATTATTTTTTCTTTTCTGGATGAAGATGGTGCTTGAGTTTCTGTATTTGATTTATTTCCTATCCCTTATTTACTGATCAGTTGTCCTTAAAAATGGGTAATTAAATAAGAACATTTACATATATGGTGATCGGCAAACAAGCTGCAGAAAAAAAGATCATACATCCATGGATGGAAAGTAATAAAATTGGATTTTTGTCACGAGAAGTTATTTTTGCTGTTTATACAAAGAAAAATGTCGAAATAAAAGTAATTGAGTGTTTGCTTCCGGTGGTTCTGGATGCAAAGTCGTCCAATTCTTGAAAGCATATCAGCCAATTTATTTTGTGCATATTCTTCTAAATTTTAAAGTGAGAGTATACTTATCTTAAAAATGTGTTTATTTTAGACTGCAAGTCTAGGTCAAAAGTTCTTAATCAAACATGATAAACTGTGAAGCAATAGAGGCAATTGCAGACAACTTTCAGTTATTAAGAAGCAGTACAAGCTTATTGTGCTAATACGATAGATGTTATGTGGTTTATTTATCTTTTCTTGCTTTTTTTGTGTCTGTTTATGTGTGAGGGACAGATGCTTTCAGGGATCTCTCACTAACATGATAGATATGTGATTATCTTCTATAAAGGATATGGAGTGGATGGAATGTGATGTTTCTTTTCAATCAATTGAAACAGCAAATAAGTATATACTTTTAATGCAGGAGTTCTTTAATCAGTATTCATGGCTGAACAAGCATACACTGTGGTGTCCGACAGTGAAACAACCGGGGAGGAAAAAACTTCACCTGCTTTCCCTGAGATAGCAATTGGAATTGACATTGGTACATCTCAATGTAGTGTGGCAGTTTGGAATGGATCTCAGGTGGAGCTCATCAGAAACACGAGAAATCGGAAATTGATGAGATCATATGTTACCTTCAAAGATGAGGTCCCTGCTGGTGGTGTTAGCGATGAACTGGCTCACGAATATGACATGTTATCTGGAGCTGCAATCTTCAACATGAAACGTCTGATTGGTAGAGTCGATACAGATCCTGTGGTTCACGCCAGCAAAAGCCTCCCCTTTTTGGTTGAAACTTTAGATATCGGTGTTAGGCCATTTATTGCTGCCCTAGTGAACAATATGTGGAGGTCCACTACTCCTGAAGAAGTTCTTGCTATCTTTCTAATTGAACTAAGAGCTATGGCTGAAGCTAAACTAAGACGTCCTGTTAGGAATGTGGTTTTGACAATCCCGGTGTCATTTAGCCGATTCCAGTTGACCCGAATAGAACGAGCCTGTGCCATGGCCGGGCTTCATGTTCTAAGATTGATGCCTGAACCAACTGCAGTTGCTCTGTTATATGCTCAGCAGCAACAACAGTCTGCACATGAAAATATGGGTAGCGGGAGTGAAAAGATAGCCCTTATATTCAATATGGGTGCTGGTTATTGTGATGTAGCTATAACAGCTACAGCAGGTGGTGTTTCGCAGATCAAGGCCTTAGCTGGCAGCACGGTTGGAGGTGAGGACCTACTTCAAAATCTGATGCATCATCTCTTACCAAACATGGATGATTTATTCTCAAGCCATGGAATCGAAGATATAAAGAGAATGGGGTTGCTTCGTGTTGCCACCCAGGACGCCATCCACAAACTCTCATCCGATACAAGTGTCCCAGTTGATGTCGACTTGGGAAACAGAACAAAAATATCTGAGGTTCTCCAACGGGCGGAGTTTGAAGAGGTCAACAAAGAAGTATTCGAGAAATGTGAGGCTTTGATAAAACGTTGCTTGCAAGCTGCTAAACTAGAAGCGGAAGACATGCACGATGTCATAATTGTTGGTGGGTGTTCTTACATTCCAAAGGTTCGTAACATTGTAATGAGTATGTGCAAAAGAGAAGAGTTCTATTCTGGAATGAACCCGATGGAGGCAGCTGTACGTGGTGCAGCATTGGAAGGAGCAGTAGCTTCAGGAATTAGTGATCCGTTTGGGAATTTGGACTTGTTAACCATCCAAGCAACTCCTTTAAGCATTGGCATTCAAGCTGATGGAAGCAACTTTATACCAATTATTCATCAACACACCACAACACCAGTAAGGAAAGAACAGATTTTCACTACTGTCCACGACAACCAAACCGAAGCATTGATCCTAGTTTATGAAGGCGACGAGAAAACCGAGGAAGAGAACTATCTGTTAGGCTATTTTAAGATCAGAGGAATACCTCCATTACCAAAAGGTGTTCCACAGATTAATGTGTGCATGGACATTGATGCTTCTAATGTCCTGAGAGTGTTTGCTGGTGTAATGATGCCCGGGGAGAAGCATTCACCCACCCCTTTCATGGAAGTTAGGATGCCTACAGTTGATGATGGACAAGGCTGGTCTGCTAAAGCTCTGCATAAAACATATGGCTCTACTTTGGATTTGGTCACTGTGCAAAAGAAAGGACAGCATTGAGATTGCTGGATAGATGATAAAGCAATGAGACTTACAAGGTGTTTTTAGTAGTGAAAAATGTGGTAACTGTTTCTTGTCTTGTAAATATATGTGTGAGTTTTACATCTGCTGGAGAATAATCTTGGTTGTGTGTCTTGAGAATAATTGTTACACGGACTGTTGTAACTTTGTCTCAGAGAATTTAGAATTTCATATTTTACATATATCCTACTCTTTCAAAATCATAAATCTGTTATTTGGACTTCTAAATAATCTACTAGTCGTGTGAAAAAGTATTTGGTCAACTGAGTTTTACGTTGTTTCAGTTTGTTCCTTTACTTTGGAAGAATCGACAACTCCTAATTTGTTTATATAGGATATAGAGCCTGTTTGGATGGGCTTAAAAGAAGTAGCTTATAAGTTGCTTTAGATAAGTTAAGTCAAACGGGATTAATTAATTTTTTGGGTTTATTTTAAGACAAAATAGTTTTAAAATGGCCAGTTGAACACTCAAAAAAGCTGAAAACAGCTTATAATTAACTTATAAGCCAATCCAAACGGGCTCATAAACAGTTAGTATAGGAACTAAATTGATTGAAATAAAATAGAATGGACATAAAGAATTAGTAAGAGTGACACCAGATTGTGGATTGAGATTCTTTTTTGTGTGAGTCGAGCGTGTTTAATATATTATAGCATATTTCCTTGGCAACAGGTGCAGGTAAGTTTTTACGTTGGCGTCCCACATATTGACCAACTCCAATAGTTTGAAATTGAACAACTTTGATTAATTGGTTGATTTAGATTGAAAGCATGAGCATAAATGCTGATAGCTTTTTCTTATTTGAATGGTGCAAATGCAGAAATCTTTCATGTAAAGTTGGCTGACCACAGCACTTCTACTGAGACAAGACAAAGAAGTGCAACTTTTCATAAGTGGAGGTGCAAAGATTTAATAAAAGTCCAAGAAAGTCATCCTCCAGGTATTATTGGATGACTGTGCTAACTTAAAAAGACAGCAAAAGAGAATGAGAAAATCAAAATGCAGCTGCTCAAATGTTCAGAACTGAATTTGCTGCTGAGGCCATTGGGAAATCCTTTAAAGGCCTGAAACAAGCAAATCAGTTGGGGAGACAAGATCACCAGATTCTCAGGAAAGTAAAACTATAGAACTTTATGAATTACATATACTTGATGGCTGAATGTTTGGAGTAGAAATGATCAAGATTCAACATTCCTCACCATTAAGTTTCTCATACTGAAAAGGGGTAATACAGAAAGAAACGATGTCTTAGATAAACAGCCTTAGATCTTCAAGAATGTTATTACTGGCAGACGACAATACCAAATGTTTGGTGACAAATTATCTCTACCGAAAAGATTGAAATTAATAAAACTAAGGAATGAATGGCGAATGTGTTCACCAACACAAGATTGCATAGTAATTGCAAATGTCCAGCATATCCTTCAAGAAGTGTATGCAACTATTCAAGCCTGCACTTCAATGGAAATCACCAGCTTTCATTTACACAACCTTCAGATTTATGTTTATGGATAGCATTCCATTTAAGTGGTACTTCAAAGGAGTATACCTTCGAATCTCTGAACTTAGCGGACAAAAGCAGATAACATTTCTTTGACCTGTAGATCTAATAGCAGACCAACTCAACTCAAAAGTGTTGGAAGTATGCAATGTCCTTATTTTTCATGTTCATAATCTCACAGCAAGTTACAGTAAAAAGTTCAAAATCAATGACGGAGTAATTTATCATAAAAGTTATCAGCTTCCGTGGGGATGATCCAATCCATGTCACAAACTTTTCGAGTCTGGGGCTCCACAGGACTTGCTTACCGGTGTTTTTTCCAGTATTCTGGAGTCATTTCACATCTTACCATGCAAAGTTTGAACCTTTACTAATAACTCTAGCATGTTACTGTAATTAGTTGCATATCTAATACCCCTCTATAGAAAAGTTCAATCGCCGATTTATTTCCTTTTTTTATTTTCACTTAGAAGCTGGTTAACAATTTAAAGACCCTATGTCCTTCAACTTCATGATTTACTAAGCCGCTAAACATAACAACCTATAAAGGTGCAATCAATATAAGCACAGATCCACAGAATTTTCTTTAAAAAGAAGAGAAACACACACACACGCACGCACCAAGAAATACTATGGTTTCCTAGATATATTAAAAGCTGAAAAAAAATTCTAGGTCAGGTATCTGAAACTTTTCTACAGCAAGCAAGTCAGCAATCCCATCTCTACCTCAACAATAAACTAGAACAGGTCAAGGTGCCAATAACAATTACAAATTCTTTTATTTAGGTTACTTACTAATTTTGGCTTATACAAAGTTATGATGTTAGATACTAACGTCCATCATGATGAGCTTGATTGACTAAAATTACTAGTCTCTAATGATGTAGATTGGCTTGCATAAATACTTAAAGGAAAGTTCCACTTTATGGACACAATTATTATTCATAATTGTAGATAACTACCAGTAATCAAAAGAAATTGACTCTGGGAGGAATAAAATGAAACTTCAGATTCAAGTAATAATCATAGCACATGAAAAGAAAAGAAAAAAGTATATTCATTAGAAATAACTCAAATCCAGTTCACAAACAAGATCTTAAAAAATTAAATCTTTGTTGGGAATTACTAGAAGAACACTCAACTACTCATTCTTCCAAACATACAAAACCAAAGAAAAACCCAAACCAGGTGATTTGGAATTGCTCAAACTCTCTGTACAAGGCCAAGGCATCACTGAAAGATCAGATAGGGTGTGTGTAGTCCACAATTTCTCAGCTGATAAACAAGTTTGAAACATGAACACAGCATTTCCAAAATTGCTACTAAACAACCAATTATGAACATCCCAAAACACTTCAACAGGTAGTCCATCAATTAAAACAGTGTAATTACCGCGAAACTTCCATCTCAAATGCTTCACTTGCATTACAGTTTTTGAATCGATACGAACCAAAAGGCAAGGATCATCAATGCCATTAGAGTCACACTCAATTGTAACTTCATGAACTGGACCTGTATAACAAAACTGAGCCTTAGTGCAAAACACCCTTTTACCAAATATGTGTTCCCTTTTGGAAATAAACATTGCATTTGAAATTGGAGGATTTGCATTAGTTTTCTTGAATGCTTCTTTTCTTAGATCCCCAATAGCCAAAACCATTTGTCCTTTGCATAATATAGCCAAATAGTAACCTTCAGTAGGTTCAGGCCCAGATCCAAATTTGGCCATAGAAAAGTCCCAACAGATGTCGATTTTAAAAGACTTAACTTCCAAAGACCTTGACCCTTTCCTTTTTGAGAACAATGAAGGCTTTACATCAACTTTACAAAGACACTGATGAGACATATCATCAATTTCAACACTAAGACATTGCCCCATTAAACTCTTGGTCCAAACAACCGTAATAAGACAAGATTTGCCTAGTAATTTACACTGATAAACACAGGTTACTAAATTCTGTGGAGCTTTAGTTACTCCAACAACACTTGAACAAGAAGCATCAGCAACTTGAACCCCATTTTCACCAAAACAAGATGGGAAATCCCTCATTTTCTCAGCAACAGTCAAGAAAACACACAAAAGATTGTATCTTTAAACAACACACTTAAGCACACATTTTTTCCCTTCAAAATTCAAACTTTATGGTACTGAAACAACTGAAATATGAAAGGAAAATGATGGAGAAAAAACAAGAAATCAAAAAGGGTAAACTAAGTACCTTAAAAAGCTATGAACTCTGTGTAAGTTGTTGTTCAGAGCTTGAAGCAAAGAGGTTATAAGGGGTTGTTAAAAAATGGGGTATGCTTTAAAGAGTTGAAAGGGAAATGGGTGCATTGTTTATAAAGTATTTCCAACTCCCTGTTTAAATTTATGTGATATAATTTAATTAGCTATAAAATTAAAAAAAATGAATATTTTTTTAAATGTGTGATCTAAAACTAGTATGTGTAGCATTTTCATTAAGAGTAAAAAAAAATTGAAATTTAAATAAATTTTAAATAAAAAAATATTTTTTTTTAGACAGATTAAAATAAAAAGTGTATCACATGAATCTAAGACAAGTTAGATTTAGAGAATTCACTTTTTAAAGAAAGGACAAGTTATGCTTTAGATTAGAGCCAAAATTAGCGGTGGTAAAAAAGTGAAAAGATCAGGATTTGTGGGGAGCAAAAGTTTGAAAAGAATATTTGAGTAAATAAAAAGGGAAAACGTCACCAAATTTTTTATATTTATAGCGACATAGCCTATAAAGCTTTTTTAGGCTAATGAAACATGCATTGACCTCTATATTGTTTGTGTTCCAGTAAATAAAGGAAATAGAGAGATTTATATACCGTGTATACAAAAATAATATTCCATCTGTCCCAATTTATGTGCATTTCAAAAAAAAAAAAAAACTACTTTTAGTAGTAATAATTTAACTTCAAAATTTTTATTTTACATTTAATGGGATGATTTAAATTCACACAAACATCTGTGGTTTATTCTAGATCACGAGTTTCAATTTTTTTTTTCTTTCTTAAACTTCATGCTTAATCAAATACCTTCACATAAATTGGAACCGAAGGAGTATCAAGAATACCAGCTTGGTCAAATTAAAACTTTTTTTTTAAAGTTATGGTATGCTATTAATATTTTTTTTAACTATAGGTATTTTTTAATTTGTTCCACTTAGATTAAGATAAAGCCAAAAGGTGTGGTCAATATAAACTAATGTGTAAAAATATAAAATCCCTACTATCAGTAGTTTATGGAGATATTTCTTAAACAAGACATAAGAATGAATAAGCATGGGAAATAATATACTATAAGAAATCATATTGGCACGAGTATTTTTTAAATAAACTCACCAGCTTTGGTTACATCACATGCTTTTGATACTTTTTGGCTGATAAAATGTCTTAATTTGATCATCAGAGAGTATGGAATAAAAAAACAAATACAGTAATTTTTTTCCATTTCATTTCAGAAATAAGGGGGTGACTGAAAGGACTGACAGTGGATATTTGTCATTTTGCTGCAATTGTGAAATAACATTCACAGGGAAATTTCTTTTTTCAACTTTTTAAACATGAATCTTAAAAAAGCATATTTGGTGCAGAAGGAAGGAGAAAAAACAAACTAGAGAGCCTACACGTGCTAAGGAAACTGTACATATTGGAATATGAACACTTCAAAAATATGTCCATATTTTGAGGATAAGGAGGGGTTAATTTTAGTTTAATGACAATATCATTCTGTTACAGTGATCACAAAGATGCAAATTCAAATCGCAGTGTTTCCGTGTTGGACCTTTCTTACTTTTTAGCTAACTATGTTTGAAATAATTCTCATATTTGACTTTAATCTAGTTTTATTTACTTTTCTTTTGGAGTGAAACAAGAAAAATATAAGTGGCTACCAAAGGGAAGAGAATAACAAAAACTGACCCTTTATGTTTGGAGGTAGGTTTAAAGTAGTCCCTTAAATATGCTCCTGAATAGTTTTGGTCCTTAAGTTTGTCCTCAATTTTGGCTTCCGTCAAATATTCAACGAGCTATTTCGGTTCGATTTGAGGGGATTTGCTGGGAAGAAAAGTTAACCAAAAAGCCAGAAAAGTCCCATCAAATACTAAAAATTGCAATCCAAAAAACTACAGTATACACCAATAAAGCAGAGTTGCACATAAAAAATGCACCAAACTCTGGAAAATAAATTAAAAAAATATCATAATATACAAAAGTAGTACTTCCAAATGCGATTTTTGCTAAAAAAAATTCTTCACAATTTACATAGAATTAACAAATAAAATTTATTAAAAATTTTACGGAGACCAAAATTGCTCACTTTGGCAAACCTAAAGTAACCAAAATTGCTCAAGAATATTTTTGTAAAAAATAACTTTGAACCTACTCCCCAGCATAAGGAGTCTTCTCTATTATTTTCTCACCAAAGTATATTAACTTTTAATGAATTAATGTATTTGAGGCTTTGCTTGTTATTTTATTTTCTTGCTGAAGGCCGATTAAATCAAGTGACCTTAACCCAATTTTGCGTAAAACTTGAATTCGCAATTTTAACAAGTACTTAATATTCTTTTAGTCAAGATAAATTCTTTTTTACTTGGATGAAATCCCAAATTTTTGTGAAAAAACATCAGGGGAAAAAATAAAGATAGATGGAAAATAATGGTACATAAAAAACTTAAGCAGCTAAATGGAATGAAATATTGCGAAAATGGAATTGCATGGGCAGATAGCTTAAGTAACAAAAATAAATGAGTCCAACGAGAATTCTGGAATACGAAAATGAAGGCCATGTGCAGCAAAAAAAAAAAAAAAAAAAAAAACATAAATGGAACAGACGTGGGGCTTGGTATTTATTACTTGTCATTTCACTTTTACTTGTCCACGATGAATTTTACATTTTTTGAAGAAAAATAATAATAAATGAATTAGTAGTTAACGTTAAGGGTAAAACAGGAAAGAAAGATTGTCTTTTTCATGATATGCTAAAATGGACAAGTAAAAGTTACAGTTTTTTTATTTTTATTTTTATTTTTTTTAGTATAATGGACAAGTAAAAATGAGCGAAAAAGTATTTAATGGTACATATATATGTTACTATGGAAAAAATGATTTTACTAGGAGTGAATGTGATTCGCACTTAAGTACGGGGTTGGGAAACTTTATTGGAAATTTATTTGTATATCCCCAAAATATAGCTAAATAAATCAAGTCTTAGAATTTAAATTATAACCTCCTTTAATTATGAATCTGTGTTGGTTAGACTCTGTCTAGAACGACTCATTTCATGTTCTTACGTATTATGTCAGATTTTTACGTACAATATTGTTCCAAATGTACATTTTGAGATGATACAGGTACTCTTTCTGTATTATGAGAGCATGATAAATAGTTGGGAGTATAAAATTTGTTTTGGCAACAAATAAAATACGTGATTCTTCTATGATTAATGTAACCTATATTATGAATCTTTTGTTTGACATGAATCTTACAAATTTACTTAGCGTGGTTTTTGATTATTAACGTTCTAATTTGGTTGAACTTTTGAAAATTAATTTTATTAATATTATAAAAGCAACTTATATTTGACCTAATTTTTAAAAAGTGATTAAGTGTCAGAATACATAGGAAAAGAAACATATAAACATTCACTTAACAGTAGAATTATTCAGTACTATACATTTTAAAAGATAAAGAAACGCTCGAGTTACTTTATATTTTCTTTTAAGTTGTTTTCCTTTCCCTGGTTCTGTGGTAGACAGGACACAAACTAACGTAAGAAAGAAACAAAAAATCTTTGGAAGATGATATTTTGTGAAAATGAAAAGGGGACATTCAGTTGATAAAACCTTTGCTGTTCATTCACGTGACCCTCATGAAATCATGGGTAATCAAAGGACACCAATAAAGAATTATTTAGAACAGATAAAGATAGACATATAAATACATACTATTAACAATCTACGTTACAACGTTAAGGAACTTATGCATTGTTATTACAGGCACTTTTTCTGGTTGTAATTTGTTGTCTTTATAAGGTATCATCCCAGTTACCAATTTTGTTATCCGTAAAACTTTTGGTCTAATTTAACCTATTGTTTGAGAAAATGTCTCACTTTTACCCTTGAGCTCTAGAACAGCACAAACGTGAGAGTAATTTTAAAACATAGTTGAAAGGTAAATATTGACCTTTTTCTCTCGAATAATTTGGAAGTCTGCAGTCTAGTACTCATTACTAACTGGAGCTTTGTTTATGATGATCAGAGTAAATGCGAGATAATTTGCCAACGGACGGAGATGAATGCATGGACCAAATATTTCACGTAGAAAAAATTTGAGCAAATTTAGACATTTTCCCTTCTTAAAACTGTCAACATGTATAAAACTAAATTTGTGAAGAAATAGATTATTGAGATAAATCAATTTTCTAAAAGTAGAGAGAGAATAGAAATTCAAGAAAGAGAGATTTTGATGATATAGAGAAGCGTATGGGTAACACACATGCATGGAAAGATGAAGAAGGCAATGCGTGCTCGCAACAAAATTATGTGCAATATTTGCCCATTCCATATTCGTAATAATCTTCTCAAAAAAAAAAAAAGAATTAAACATTTAAAGAATAGAATCCAAAGAAGATTGATTTTTACTAAAAGTCTAGTGCATATTATCATCAAGCTAGCCCTATTTTTTATAATTCCACACTCAAATGATGTCAAAACCACTTTTTCTTGTTTTCTGTTTTATTAGTTCATAGCCTAAACTAATCAAAATAGGGGAAGCCCTACGTAACAGCTGGACGTGATACAATACGTATGGACTTATCCCTTTATATACTTCTTGTTTTCTATCATTATGGAATTAAATAATTATAAAGAAAAGTCTCATTAGAATAATTATAAATGATCATTTCCTTGTAGTTAATAATGTAGTAGAATTTTGAATATCATTTTTCTTATACTATGTATTTTGGCATAATCCAATCAGTGGTGGAGTTAGAATTTTTACTAACGAGAATCAAAATCTAAAGAAGTGAATATGCATAGTGTCAAGAGCATTCAACATACTATATATAGTGTACTTTCCTAGAACAACAGTAGCATACTAGCATCGCCCATAGGCGTTCAATTATAAAAGATGGATCAAGACTATAAGCAGTTAATTTGTATGGTACGTATACTTAGCTTATTGTATGCAGTGCCGAAGCCACATAAGCTCAAGGCCGTTAAGTTAAACACCATTTTTTGAAAAATTATGGTGTATGTATATGTCAAATATTAATATATAATATGACATATTTTTAAAATTAAGGTTTTAAATAAGATAATCACCCTCTTCAGCATGTATAGAACCAAATGAAATAATCGAGTCTCAAAAAAATATTTAAACTTTTAGAGTACATAATCACACGTTTCACATGCATGATAGTCCCTATTGATGGGAAATATAATGAAGTTTCTAATGGCTGAGGTTTGTAGTGTGGCCCTATATTTGCTGGCCTTGAAATTGCTTCAAAAAATCATGTCTGCACTTCAGTTAATTGAATAATTGTATATGTTATTAGTATATATGATGGAAAAATTAAAGACCTCTAGAAAGATAGACTTTTAACTTTTAATCATTGGAGACATCTTGTAATCTATTGAAGTAGTAGCTTATGTTTCAAGTAATGCCCATAATTAGTTGTCCAACATTATTCAATGAACAAATTTAAGAAAGAAGCTTGTTTTGCTTTCCCATACACAAAATAAAGAAAAGCAGAAGCTTCTTTTGCAATTCAGTAGTTAATCCATTGGGGAAAAAAAATAGGAATATTGAAAATGGATTCTGATAGAGAATGTGATTATTTAATGGGGCGGAAACACAAGTTGGATTTAAAAATTAAAAAAAAAAAAAAAGGAAAGAGAGAGAGAAGAGAGCAAAATTTAAACAAGCCAAGGTGTCACTTACTTTTCCTTCTCTTGTTCCTTTTTTCCTTTTTCTCAAGACTCAATAATTAGAGTTGCGGTGGAGTACCAATAAGGGTTGTGGTAGAGTGGTAAGTACTCATTTGTTGTTAATTAACTAGAGATCTCAGCAGTAGCTGAGTCAGGACTTTCACTAAAGTGGTTCAAAATATAAAATAGTAAATATACGAAGAAGTCAAAGGGGGTTCAACATTTATTATATATACATAAAAAATATTTTAACCATGTATAAATAGTATTTTATTTTTTTTTGACGAAGGGGGTTTCGGTAACCCCCTCGGCCCTATGTTGCTCCGCCTCTAGGTCTCAGGTTTGAGTCTCTTGGGTATGGAGTCGTCTTTGTTAGGGAGCATTTTACTCCTCAATGTGGGACTTCCCGACGCGAATCTAAATTTAATCGGACTTCAATGCGGGTACTGAACACCGAGTGAAAAAAAAAAAAAAAAGACTTGCAGTTAAGTGATTATAACTTCATTCTACATGATTTAGGTTCAGAATTTTAATCTCACATAAAAATCTCATGTACCATTATTTAGCCAATTAGAGGTAGATCTAAAATTTGAAGTTTATAAGTTCTTAGAACGTATTCAACCAAATTAATATGTAATAATAACTGAGTTTATAGTTAAAAATATTTATAAGTTGGTAGATTTTCTAATACATGTAGGGGTGTCAAAATCAACCCATGAAAACATGACCTCCGCAACCCGTTCAAGTTTGAGCTGATATTGACCCGCCCAATTATCAACTCAGCTCATTTCAACCCAACTCATTTCAGTTCATATAAAGTTGGGCACGTATACACCCCAAATTGACCCATAAAAGTTCTTGTCAAAATAGTTTAGAAAATACAGCTTTTTATTTCATATGTTATACTAGTTATAATAAAGAAAGAAAATAGTTTGATTTGATACTAAAATATTATAAAAGAACAAACAAAGAAATTAAAACTTTGTACAAGGACGGATTGAGTTATGACCCGCTTTTTAGTCCAGCTCATTTCTATCCATGTCATTTACTAACTCAGCCCATCGTAACCCCCCAAATTCAGCCCAACCCGCCATTTGACATTCCTAAATACATATATAGAATTTGATCACAAGGTACAGATTGGCATAAATCCCGCAGGTGAGACTCTAGATCAACCATGCTGTCCGCCAATACAATAAATAAATAATAATTAAAACTAGAAAAAAAGAGAAGAAGAAAAAAAGAATATCTTTACCCACTCTGCCTCTATTCTTTTTTAATCATCTTTACCACTCTACCTCAACCTCTCTCGTTAAAGTAGGCGGAAAAAAAAAGCTAAAAGAAAAAGAAAAAAAAGGAATTTTTATTTACCCTTTATTCAGTGGTAATGAATCACTTTGTGGCATACTTCATAATGAAAAATTGACCATATGAAAATCCCCAGCCCTCACGCATGAGCATGAAAACTGACAAATTAAATGCTACGAGAAAAGAAAATCTGAAAGTGTTAGAAAAAATATTCCCAGTTCCTGCACATTCTGAAAAATGTTCCTGTGCAGTAAGTCAAATATATATCAATATATCATACATCAAATATATATCAATATATCATACACAAAATAATCATTATTATTTCGTTTGGACATGTGAAATATTTGAATTTTTTAAAGAGGATAGATTTCAAAAACGAAACTTCAAAGCCGCAAACTTTTTTTCCTTCATACAAGTTTTATTCCCTCCGCTTTAATTTATATGTTTTAGTTTATTCAAGAACGAAGATTAAGAAAAAAAAATGATGGTCTTAAATTAAAAATGTATATAATATATTAAAATACCAAAAGAGAATCTAGTGTCTTAAATATGTCATATAAGCAGTGGCAGAGCCACTGCATCTAAGGGGTGTCACTGACACCCATTTGTTGGAAAATAACGCTATATAGATACGTAAAGAAGATTCTTTTTATGTATATATATTATGTAGTGAATCCCCTTTATTTCTTCGTATCTTTACTTTTTTATATTTTGACACTCCTTGATAAAAATTCTAATTCCGCCATTGCATATAAGGCGTTGGACTTGAAGAGTTCATGTAGAAATAACTCTTTTTATAAATAGCCTAATTAAAAAGAAAAATAAGAAACATAAATTGAAAGGAAGTAATTAATTCAAGACTTATCCATCTAGAATTATGATGATGATATTGTAATTCCTCAATTACATAGAGCACAAAATTCAACCATAATTTCTTTTTTGTTACCCAAAGGTCAAAAGAGGGGGTCATAGATGAGACAAAACATGCCCAGAAAAATGGATTTTTCCTTGGATTATTATAACAACTCTCAAAGTCTCATCATTATTCGTCTTCTTTATTTTATGTATATGCTATTGCCAACAAAAAAAAGTTCAAAATCAAAGCTGTTTTGCATTTAAAGCAACCACCTTTATAAACCCTTTTTCCTTTGCATCCATCTTTGTTTCTCTCTTTCCATTTGCATCAGAGAATATATTTTCTGTATTTCTATCATTGTGTTCTCTTTTCCTCCACTACCAGCGACTTGTCATGTAAGAGCAAATCCTTTGTAAGGGCAAGAGTAGATGTGACTTAACTACAATTTTGAACACCTAGATCACTTGAGCTAACTTTTTGCATTTGTTCAGGGTATTCAAAAGCTAATATGTGTACATAAGCATAGAAACTCTACCCCTATATATACACTTTGCCGAGAGTGTTCCCGCACCCTCTAAATCCGCCCCTGATTAATGGAGGGTAAATTTGAATCATTTTGCATAGTTCAAAGATAAATTTAAACCTTTGCCGGTAATTATATATGACACTCTATTAATAGTTGAGATTGAAGCATTTTGATGAATTTATTGATTCAGATTTCAGAGTGTTTGGCCAGCTAATATTTGCCGAAACTTTATGAAGCGGTTGAATTTTTCTATGTATTGTGATAGTTCAGGAAAAATGTTGCATTCGTCGAGCCTCTATGTTGGAAGTCCAAAAAATATTGATTCGTTTTAACTAGTTTAAACTTAATTAATTAACTATGCGTTAATGGTTGATCGTTAGTAAACAAGGGCAAATCCATTCCATTTTTATAACCATAGGGGTATATCTAACCTCAACTATTAACATATGTCAAATTGAGACCATATCATAGGCAACTTTGAATACTTTCCCTAAATAACATAATTAAATTGCTCTCCTCGTGATAACTTTCAGTAATGTTCAGTGTCTATATTAAATTTATATATATATTGCATGAAAAAAAATCTTTTAAACAAGTGTTTTTTTTTTTTTCCAGTAATCCACTAAAAGAGATACTCTTATGACAAGTTGATTTTATGCGAAGTCCAGTACTACATAGCACAATGTGATCCACTGTCTCATTCAAGGTCCTTTTAAACCAAGTTATGTACCACAGTAAAACACACTCCTATGAACAAAGAGTTAAATATATGAATATTCAGAGAAATAACTGTGACGATCCTAATTACTGATCGTGCGGGCACCTACCTTATTATCACTAGTAGGCGAATCCTTATCCATTAACCCATTAATCATTAGCCAATTTCAACTTCTTTAATCATTTATTAACAGTCAATAGATAATGAATAAATAAATAAAACAAGTCCTAATTAATAGATAATATAAGTGCGGAAGTCTAACTATTACACCCCCAAAAACTTAAAGTCATCGTACAAGGACTCTAACCAACAATGTCTAAAGAATGAAGTATATCTCAAATATAATAACAAATAATGTCTGGAATGAAAGTAAACATCTAAGAAGAGAGATCTTCAGGTGGCATGGCATGGATAGAAGCTCACCTTCGGATTCGATCAAGCTAACTAGCTTCAAGCTAGAGACGTGATCCGGATGAAATCTCTGGAACACAATCGCACTCAAAAGGGTGAGCAAGGTAGTATTAGTACAAACACTATGTACCGGTAAGCATCATAGGCCGACTAAGATTAGTTCACCCATATAAGTATAAAATCAACAAGATAAACCGATAGGCACTTAATACTCAAATTCAAGTCACAGAATATTCCATAACAAAAGTCACGCCTAAGATGAAGCTTCTAAACCACAAGTCACAAGTTTCAATAATCTCACTCATAATCACAAGTCCAAGTTCGTCCCTAGTTGCAGTCACTAATCCACAATTTAACTCGACCAATGGTCATATTTATATCACAATAGGCATTCAACATCCATACCAAAATCGTAACCAAACGAGCATATCATAATGCGTAATAAAATGTAATGATGTACAATGCAAAATATGATGAAGTGCAATAATGCTGGAAATCGCCAAATACACACCGTACACAATAATGCCACCGGTGTCATTTTCCCGTCATGACCTACAGGGGACTCATGGTGTCTATGTACCACTCATTCCGGATCCATTCCTCGGACCCGAGCTCACAACTAGGCCACATCCTCACTTGTTCCGGAACGAACCTTGGACCACGAGCTCACAACTAGGCCACATCCTCACCCTTGGTCAAATGTGCCTTTATATATATATATATATATATATATATATATATATATAAATGCATCACTCTCAATGATTAATTTATCAAGTACCATGTATCAAATAGTATCACAAGGTCAACAAGATATTATATTAACTTCTTCACTAATTCCACATCACACTGTACGTCTCAACGTATTCCAGTTCATTAGTATGTATGGACTTTGAACAATAGCAATATCAATGTCAAAGACACGACATCAAGCCACAAGTCTTTCATGCATCGTCACCAAACCATTTCCATCATGAAGGAGTGTATGAATGCATAAATGAGTGTAAACATGGTAAATTAATGCAAACCAATAAAGCAACAGTGAAGGTACAATTCACAAGCCACAAGTCATAGTAAGACTTAGATCAACTCAACCATGAAATGGATCATACAAACCGTCTCACCCAACAGAATAGTCTATGAACCTCTTTACTTCCACATATAGCAAGTACGCCTCACAACGAAGTCTTGTATCACTAAGATGCTCCATTTTTCTATATATTTCATCAACAGTAAATCATACATCAAGTTTTCATCTACGTACTATCATAAGTTTATATCACAATTCAAGTCTAAACTCATTATCCTTCCTTTCTTCGATGATATGTGTCACAATAAGATAGGACTGAGTACAAAGACGACAATTTCGGTAATAAGTCTAATCACAATAACAAGGCAACAAGCCACCATCAACAACAATCAACCTTCATAGAAATCCATCCCAAATCACCACAGTATGAATACAACTACACCTCATATTTCAATACATAATGTAATGGCGACGAGCCCACAAAATCAGAAGTCATACCAACCTAGCAAATATCCAACCAAAACGCCATGTCTGAAGACTTAATTATGCTTTTTCCCGTCAATTGTACACAATACATACCTTTCACTAATCAAAGTCTAACTAAAGTAAGCCGTAACCTACCTCGAATGCAGAATAAGAGCCACGAACTACTCCACACTAGCCTTCAATTTCCGAAGCGCCTCAGAACGGTCAAAGTCTAACAATATAATGCTAAGTAAGCAACAAACCATGTCTTTAAACAAGAACAACAATTTGGGGAAGAAGACCCACTTACTTCTACCCTTTTCAATGGATGAAACCATCCTTTAATGGTGAATTTATGATAACTTCTATCTCTACAATCATTAACCTTCAATTCATAGGTTTCTAATCAATTTTACCCTTTCAAATTGCATTTTAGGACAAAGTTCCCATTTTTATTAGAACCCTAAGTCTCAACATGCAATTTCAACCATAAGAAATCAAATTATCTTCCTAGAAAGTGATAATCTATACTCCTAGATGATTAATCAACAACAAAATCAATAACCCATCAATTATTTAAGGGTTTACTAATTCTATAGGGTTCTAGGATTTTCACCCATCATTGATGGACCTTAAACTAATCATTGAACTTGAAGGAGAAAGGAAAAGGAACGAATAAAGGTGGGGACTTATCCTCCAAGATGCTTTCACCAATGAATGGAATGAAGTTTGCCTTTTTCTCTCTTGAAAACTAACTTTGGGGTTTTGTGGGTAATGGTTCGGAGTTGGGATATAAAAATAGGGTGTTCGCCCTTTCGGTCATTGCGTGGTCAGAATCACCATGGTGGACCCGCGGCGGTCCCGCTAAAGCCGAGGACACGAATAGTCGTACATTAAAATGGTCATAACTCCCTCATACGGAGGCGAAACACCATTCTTTTTGCTATAGCTTCGTAATTTTGATACAGATCTAATGGTTCAACCCTCACACGAAAAAAAGTCGTTTGGTCAATGTGGAGCCCTTTCAGCCAAAGACCTACAGCGAAAACATCGAATACGAGCGTGACAAAACCCAAACCCATTTAGAACTCTTCGGAACCTCGCCAAAACTTGTGGACAAGTTCAAAACCATCATATTTACTTGTTGGAACTCCCAAAACGTTGACACGGGGTCATCCTAACCCGACTTTGACCGTAGTCAACTCTAACTCGTTAACATAATTAGCTTCCCCATCAATGACTCAATTTACACTCGAACCTTGCGGGAACCAACCCAATGACTTCATTAAGTCATAAATCATACTAACAGGACTCAGGAAAGGGTTAACAAGGTTAAATGGGTCAAAATACTATAACGACTAAACGGGTCGTTACAATAACAAATTTAGTTATAAGTTCCATTGATGATTTGATTCACTTATTTTTAGCTGAATAACTATAGGGTTAACAAGGTTAAATGGGTCAAAATACTATAACGACTAAACGGGTCGTTGCAATAACAAATTTAGTTATAAGTTCCATTGATGATTTGATTCACTTATTTTTAGCTGAATAACTATATTTGGATAGTTGTTGAAGGAGTTAGCTGTCAACAGTGTACTAACACATAAAAATTCGTGTCATAATGAAACGTGGAGTATATTCATAATTTCTCATAGTAAATCCACAAAGACAACTTAAAAAATTGTTTCCCCATAATGTCAACTTCAGTAGTTATTGAAAATGGCACACCAAAATGACCCACCATCCTCGTAGCTAGTTAAAGCTCACATGCCATAAACCGCAAGCAATGCTATTTAGTTGAACGATCATTTTCTCAATGAAATTGCCTTAATGTTTTCATGCCATATACTCATCAATCCTGCCATTGATAACATATCAAGTACTTTGAACGGTTTAAATGAGCGAGTTAATGTCAAATTTAACCGTACGGCTTAAATTGCGTCGTATTTGAGTTAATAAACAAACTTGTTTAAAGTTTGCTTGGATCAAGATTCATTTAACGTCTGCTTATAGTCTAATCTTTAAATTTCAAATAGCTATATCCGTTGAATGGCCAGTTTAGATTATTTGACACACCTAATTATAGGTCATTGGTCCTATTTAGACCTCCAAGTGAAAAAAAAAATTAAATCTAGTATAATGTATTATGTATACACTTTATGTTTATACATTGACTTGAACTGCAAAATTACAACGGAAGTTTGTAACAACTAACAAGTAGAATAACATATCTTTCGGCACGAAATAAATGTCACTTTATGAAACGAAGAAAGCATTGATTTTTTTTTTCTTTTTCAAATCTATATAATTGACTCCAACTGATTGGGGATTAAGGCGTTGAAGTTGTTGGACTCTTGCTCCAATAAATGATCTAAAGAATCTTGCGAGAGATCATAAAGGTTAACTTGAGCTATGAAGGATAATTCAGATAAATTATTATTATTATGATTAATGCTATTAAATAATTTTCTTAATTGGTGTTCCCAAACCTTAAAAGACAATTATTTTGGACTGTAGGCTGTAAAGGATAAAAAGAGAAAAACAAAGCATATTGAGGAGGCATCAAATTTATAATTTTCTTGTATATATAGTGACATAGGAATACATTAGATCTTCTTTTCATATTATCAAGCTTTTATTTCAATTTTTTTTTTTTAAAAAGGAGGAGGCATCAATGCAATTTAGTATCTGCTTTGTCTCTTATAGTTTATGATTCTAATTCATAATGAGAAATTCCCTATACCTTTGCCAGCAGTAAAAGCAGAACTTATTTATGTTGGCAGGTAATGAATGTATCAATGAGTAAGAATGTAGTGTACAGATCACTTCTGAACCAGCTATATATGAAGCTATAAATGTTGTACTCTGGTGTATGGTTAGTTAGTTATATTAATTATTAAGCTAGAACATGTTGGTCCACGCATGCCTTAAATTGTTTACTGTCATATCCCATTATATATTATGGTCTTAATCTAAAGATTTATCATGCTGATCATGTTGTGATGTCAGTCACCTGATCAAGTTTATGCTTCGAATTCTACAAAAAACAGATTCAGGAGAAGAAATGATTTTCCTGCAAGCTATGGTAGAATTATGCACATGTTTTTAAATTTCTTCCTATGTTTTGAGTTTGGGTTATATACACGAGAACGCAATTTTCGTATACGATTAGCATAGTTTAACTTATTATACCAGGTTAGTTATCATTTTTTTCAGGCTAGCAATAAATGCTTATCATATATAGTTATTTATAATTACTTTATAAGTACTGAACTAATTATATAAATATTGTTTACTACCGCGAGTAAATAAAACGAGTTAAAAACCTCTTTGGAGTTAACCATTGTACACGTAACTAAAAAGAATTAAATATCAAGAATCTTCACCACGTTTCTTCTGTGGATGAGGATTTAACTTTTGTTCCTATTATAAATAGTTTAAGAAGTATAGATATTCGTCCAAATTTCTCCTTCATCTTTTCCTCCTTCCCCATCTTCTTCATATGTGTTATAGCAAACTGAAAAACACATTATTTATACGTAGTTGGGTTGGGTTGATTTAGTTGTAGAAAACTTGAAAACACCATTTTGGGTTTTCTTGAGCTTGATTGTTGAAGAAGACAAATTAGACCTATTAATTTTTAAAAGTCTGGATTGAATCTAATATTGAATTGTTGTGATGGATATTAAAAGATTGGATATCAAATTTGGAGTTGCTGTTTTGAATCAATTATGAAGCAAAAACGTGTTGGTGAAATTTCCATGCAAGTCTTGGTGATCTTAAAACTTTCATGATCTATCAAGACTTGTGAATGATTTATTTCAAAATTATAATATAATTTGTACTAAAATCCTGATAATCTGTCGGAACTTGTAGTAAGTCTTTTGTCTTACCATCCAAACTTCAGGCGATACGCTAGAACTTCATTTTTTTGCGCGGAGTGCCCTTCTTTTGGGGTGGTCTTTAAATTTTCTTATATTTGAAATGTTTAAATTTTGCCCTTCGCTAACACCCATAGGTCGTGTTCGAACCCGCGCGCGGTTAAATTTTAAAAAAATTCGCAAAGGCGGTTTAAATTTCGCTATGCCAACAAGATACACTTGTTAAGTGAATTACACATTTTTTATCTCGGACCGCATACTCATGCCTTATAATGACTTGGCATAAGTATGCCGGTCCCAGATAACTTTGATAATTCCTTCACAAAGTTACGCGCGCGCGGCAAACTTTTAATGGCAAACTTTTATGTACGACCGATAACTTTGTGAAGGAATTAATCAAAGTTATGCCGACCCGGCATACTTATGCCAAGTTCGCCCATATAAGGCATAAGATGCGGTCCCATGATAACTTTGGTAATTCCTTCACAAAGTTACGCGCGGGGTATACTTTTAATCTGCAACTTTTTATAAATCGGATCCCAAGATAAACTTTTGAATGAATTATCAAAGTTATAATGACCCGATACTTATGCCAAGTTCCATTTACAAGGCATAAGTACGCCGTCCGCATAATCCTCGGTAATTCCTTCACAAGTGTATGTCAGTTGGGGCATAGCGAAATTTAAACTTGCCCTTGCGACTTTTTTTAAAATTTTGACCGCGCGTGGGTTCGAAACTCCGGAACCTATGGGTTTATGCGAAGGGCAAAATTTAAAGATTTCAAATATGAGGGGCAAAATTTAAAGACCACCCCAAACGAAGGGCAATTCTGCGAATTGCCCCTAGAACTTACAACCATTTTAACCCATTGAGCTATTTTTGCAAAATTTATCTAAACAGCGTCAAACTTAAACAAGCCCATTGGGCCATTTCCGGTAACGACAGGTTAAATGGGCTATTAATGCGACCGCCACTGAACTGGATCACTACTTACTGTCTATCAAATACCTTATGTTACAAATTAACTCAATTAAGAATTCCCCATTGAATAAAGAATTATAATTCCTTAATTTAAACATTTATCAAAGAGTGTAGGGATAATCGGGCAATTCGCAGGAATGCCCTTATTTTGGGGTGGTCTTTAATTTTTGGCCATTAAATTGGTGGTCTTTAATTTTTGTGCTTCGTTAGAATCCCTTGGTTTCGGGTTCGAACCCTCGCTCAGTCAAAAAAAATTTAAAAAAAAATCTTAAGGTAGAGTTTGGATTCGTAAGGTAGAAATTTGTCTGCAAAACTCTGCCTGAGGGGAGATTAGGCAGAGTTTTGCTACCTTCAGGCAGAGTTTGAACTCTACCTTGTTTTGCCTTCAGGCATGCCAAAACTCTCCTTAAGGCAGAGTCTTGCCTTATATCTGAAGGTAAAACTCCGCCTTAAGGCCTAACTTTAGCCCGAAGAAGCCTAACTTTGCTACAAAACTCTGCCTTGTGATATTTTTTTTTTACTGAGCCGGGATTCGATCCCCAAACCTCATGGTATTAGGCGAAAGGGATAAAAATTAAAGACCACCAATTTGAGGGGCAAAAATTAAAGACCGGTGCATTTGAAGGGCACTCCGCACAAAAAAATGGTGATAATCTATACATCAACAAATATTATTAGCATATCATCAAATATGGGAAATTTGCAGGATTGGCCTTCGCTGTCTTTAATTTTTGTCCCTCAAATTGGTGATCTTTAATTTTTGGCCTCTGCCTTTACAACATAATTTGCAAAATTCTGCCTTAAGGCCCAAATTCTGCTTTCATAGACAGATTTGCAAAATTTTGCCTTAAGGCAGAATTTGCAAAGGCAGAGGACAAAAGTTAAAGACCACCAATATAAGGCCAAAAATGAAAGACCACCCCAAATGAATGACAATCCGCAAAAAAAAAAAAAGATCAAATATTAATGGAGCTTCTTTGCATAACTAACTAAACTGAGCATTGGGCCTTTATCTGGATGGAAGTCTCCGAATAACCATTGGCCCAAGCTTGTTATATAGGCATCAAAATAGAAATTAATTTTACAAGATCTCAAAAAAAAAAAAAAAAAAATCTACATGGAACTGTCAGTAGGGGTGGGCGTTCGGTTTTTTTAAAGTTCGGTTTCGATTTTTTGAAAGTGGACACCGAACACCACACCGAATTAGTTCGGTTCGGTTTTTAAAGTTCGGTTTCGATTTTCTAATTCAGCTTTTTTCAACATGGGCCTAAAATGGGCTAATTTCTACTTGTAAAATTAAGGGTGGGCGTTTTTATCAGTTAATAATTATTTTATCGAGCAAGGTCAATTTAATTTGGTGTCTCTGCACAGACTGCAGAGTACTGATTATTGAATGCTTATTAATTGTTTCAAAAAGAGATGCTTCATATATATGCCGAAGTCCTATAGATAAGTAAACATCATCACCAAAATATTGACTTCTATGTTAACTTCCAATATCACATTGTTTTGTTACCTAACTTAAAACACATAAGAGGACATAGAAGTTGATATCATACAGAAAATAATATTCCCTCTGTTTCAATTTATGTGAACCTATTTCCTTATTAGTACGTGCCAAAAAGAATGACCCCTTTCTATATTTGGAAACAATTTACCTTTATGCAATGATTTATAGCCACACAAAATATATGTGACTCATTTAACACCACAAGTTTAAAAGTCTTCTCTTCTTTCTTAAACTCTGTGCCTAGTCAAATGGGTTCACATAAATTGAAATAGAGGGAGTATTAAGTAGCTAAGAAGCAACAAGAAAATGGATAATGAACAGAGCCTATCAAATGCCAACATTAAGAACAGTTACTAAAAGTTCTGAACTTCTGATATACATAAACCAAACAATTGAAGATGCACCAATATTAGCTATATTCGAGACAGACATTACGTTTAAGAATGAATACTGGAAAATTTGAACTCGTGATGTAATCTTTTGTATTATGGATGTCAAGCCAATCATTAAACTGACTGCAATTTATCAGTTCATTAAATTGAGGACAGAGGAGAGGATCTGAGGAAGTAAGGAAATGAAGTTAGGGCTCAGGTTAAGTGAATGAAATTAGGGTGGGTCTATACTCTATAGGAATGGGCTTGGATACATTAATTTGGGCCTGAGAGAGTGGATTGAGTGTTGTAAATTGTATTCATGTAGCAAAAAAAATAAAAAAATCGGTTAAACCGAAATGCGGAAGAACCATTGACCTGGAACCGAACACCGAATTTGTAATAAAAAAACCGAAACTGAACTGAAACACCGAAACCGAAAAATGAAATTAATTCGGTTCGGTCCGATTTTTTGATTTTCGGTGTTTATGCCCAGCCCTAACTGCCACCCAATAAGTTAGTTAAAAGAGGTAGATTTAGCAAGTGTATCTATTTAGCCCCCATTTGCAATTTGTCCCTATTTTTAAAAGTTATGCAAATATAGCCTTTTGAAAATTACTCTTTCGGATAACGTTAGATTCGGCTCTAATCTTTGTTCATATATTTCTCAACCTTACAGATAAAAATTAGGTTGGCGTCTAACCTTTACAATAACTTACAATAACTTTAGATCATGGTATAATATTTTCTCATAAAATTTTCTGTTAGATCAAACGGAATCTTTAGACCGTGATCTAAACGGTCCGTAAGTTGCAAAAGAAATTCTTAAAAAAATCATTATTTGTCTTAAAAAGGGACAGTTGGTGAATTTTTTTTTATCAAGGATGTCCTAAAGAGATACCCATATAAGCTAAGGATGTTAGGGGTCGTTTGGTAGAAGGTATAAGCTGGGATATCACAGCACTAATTTTTATACCATGTTTGGTAGAAGGTATAAATTTATCCCGGGATAAATTTATACCATGTACCAAACATGGTATAAAAATTAGTCTTCAAATATCCCGAATTATATCTTATCCCACTTTATGTTGGGATTATTTTATACCATCTTTTAGATGGTATAAAATAATCCCAATAGATGGGATAAATTAGTCCCGCGATTATAATCCCGGGATAATTTCGACTATCTACCAGTGAATACCCATTGTGCCTCTTAGGCATTGGACTATCATATAAGCTAAGATTGATTTGGGTATTTGTTGGCTCATTGGAGATTTATTGTTGAAAGAGGGCAATTCGCAGAATTGCCCTTCTTTTGGGGTGGTCTTTAAATTTTGCCCCTCATATTTGAAATCTTTAAATTTTGCCCTTCGGCTAAAACCCATAGGTTCCGGTTTGAACCCACACACAAAAAAATTTTAAAAAAAATTCGCAAGACGAGTTTAAAATTCGCTATGCCCCATTTCGCATACAACTTGTGAAGGAATTACCAAAGTTATGCGGACCCCGCATACTTATGCCTTATGGGCGGACTTGGTATAAGTATGCAGAGGTCGGCGCATAACTTTGATAATTCCTTCACAAGTTTATGCCGTCCCGGCATAAAAGTTTGCCCATTAAAAGTATGCCCTCACCGGACTTAGTTAAACATAACTAAAAGTACAACTTTAAGGCGTACTTTTATTTAAACATAACTAAAAGTCTGCCGGGAGGGGGCAGACTTTGCCTTGAAGCATATATATATATATATATATATATATATATTTTTTTTTTTTTTTTTAACTTTTCAAGGTAAGCTTTAGTAATGCCTTAACTAAAGTGTGTCCCATAAAACATAACTAAAAGTATACCCCGTAAGGCGTAAGTTTTCCTTAAGGCATAACTAAAAGTTTGTCTTATAAGGCAAAGTTTAAATTTTGCTATGCCCTCTCCGTGACTTTTAGTTATATGTTTAACTAAAAGTACGGAGGATGTACTATATATATATATATATTTTTTTTTTTACTTTTCAAGATAAACTTTTAGTTATGCCTTAACTAAAAAGTATGCCCCAAAGACATAACTAAAAGTATGCCCATAAGGCGGAACTTTTCCTTAAGGCATAACTTAAACTTTGCCTTATAAGGCAAAGTCTACCTTAAGGAAAAGTTCTTGCCTTATGGCGCGTAATTTTGTTATGCCTTAACTAAAATTACGCTTTCATAAGGCATAACTAAACTATGTCTTAGGAAAAATTCTGCCTTATGGGGTTGGACTTTTAGTTATGCGGATCCGCATAACTTTAGCTTTTCCTTAAAGATTGTATGCGGATCCGCCACTCCCCGATCTGCCTTGCGAAATTATTTTTTTATTTTATGCTTGAACGGGGGTTCGAACCCCGAGAACTTCATGTATTCGCCCACCTTCCAAGCGAAGGGCACAACTTAAAGACCACAAATATGAGGGGCAAAATTTAAAGACCACAAATTTGAGGGGCAAAATTTAAAGACCACCCCAAAAGAAGGGCAATCCGCGCAAAAAAATGGTTGAAAGAATGACGAAAGCCCAGCTTTCTTTATGAGGCAAACTCAAAAAGCCCAACTTTAGGCGTCCAGTATACGTTTGGCATACATGAAAACCCCCAAGACTCGTAAATTGGTAGGTTTCTTGTATGTACACAAATATACATTATACAAAGCTCGGTTTCATGCATAAAAAATGGTTTAATCTTCACATTACTAGTCAAAAGTGTAATTTTTCTCTATTATTACTTGATTGCATTGTATGCTTAGACATTGGTGTAAAAAACTTCACATAACTAACAGTACTACAACAGGGTAATTGGTATTACCTAAACATCAATATCTTAATAAATTATGCCGCTTTTCAATGTATGTTATCATTCTCTATAAATATAACAGAAAATACTGTTCCACTTTTAATGTGCATATATGTAATTAGAGAATATATATATCTTCTCCAAAACGCCTAAATTATCAAGTACTTTTAAGTGCGCATAAGTTTAGACTTTAGAATAAGTTTTCTGATAAAGTTGTATGACTAAACCACGAAAAGATGATTTAAAACATAGTAACTATTTAGCATTTGAATAGAAAATAATAATCCTGCAAAAATCTGTTGAGTATAATTTTCAATCTCTTACATGTAAAAACTAAAAGAATTTGTCATGGACCACAAACCGAATTAACCCGCTGTGCTTTAGTAAGTTCTACTGAATTATGTGACTATGTAAATCTATTCTACTTCATTTACACTTATTCCCCAATCTTGTGCTGGTCTTTAATTTTTATCCCTCAAGACACATAACTTTTCTGCAGGCCATAAATTTATATTTTCGCATCATAATATTTCACAAGTTATGTCAAGGCTCTTAAAGAACTTATAGCCCTACTAGGCATAAGTTCGATTTTGAAGGAAAAAAATTTGAAGAAATTACATAGTTTGGCCTTCAAATGGGCTGATCTTTAATTTTTGCCCTCCAAATTGGCTAGTTTTCAAAATTTGCTCTGTAAAATCGAACTTATGCCTAGTAGGGGATAAATTATTTAAGGGCGCAGGGGATAACTTGGGAGATATTATGCTGGGAAAATATGAACTTATGCCTCGCGGAAAAGTTGTTAGCCATGGGCGCTAAAAATTAAAAACCAGCCCATTTGACGGTCAAACCGTGCAATTTCTTCGGATTTTTCTTTCCGCAGAAAAAATAGGCTGAACTAAGCTAGTGAGGATATAATGTCCCGAAAATGCTTATTGATAAGGGAAAATGACCTAATAATACTAGATAAGACCCTATATTACGAAATATAGGGATATTTTTTCTTATTTATAAAACATAACAAGTTAATTACAAAACATACTAGATTTGGGTTATGCATAGACCCATAATTTGGTGCTAAAATTTAGGGATTTGATTTTGGGTTGAATTCTAGGCAGTTACCCATTTAATTCCCATCTTTTCAAAATATTTCTCTCTCTACAGAAATATTCTTAACGTGATATTCTCTCAATTTTTAAACCACAATTTCGTCTTCTTCAAATCACTTTTTCACCATTCTTACGGTTCATCGTCATTTTTGTGTATTAATAGTGTTTTCGATCCTATTGTTAAAGTTTAGGTGTGATTCAAAACCGCTGAGATTCTCCATTAGATCTACTGATTCATCTGATTTGAGTGAGAACGGTGATTGCGGTGATGAAAGCAGATCTGTTGCTTTCTTCATTTTTGCTACCTTTCTAGATAAGATCTACTGCTTCAGTTGATTTGATATAGGAGTTTTTTATTCAAATTTATTGAGTTTTGTATCTTTCTTACATTTATGTGTCTTTTGGGTTATGGATCAAAACACAAACCGTATTCAAACGTTATTCTCTCCGATCAGGAAATCAGAGACACAAAACTGCTCAACAAATTAGAGAAATGGAGGCGTAAAATTAGCTTTTTCGTGTTATTCTCTTTCTGTATATTAATAAGAAGAAAATTTTGTATTAATATTATATAAAAGTTGTATATAATGTTGTAGTTGGATTCAATTGAAGCGAAATTCAAAATTGTATTAAATTTGTATGAATATTGAATGAAAGTTGTATATAATATAGTTGTAGTTGTAGTTGTATTAAATTTTCAAAAACCTAACATAAATTTTATATAGTTATATACATATTTATACCATTTTTATACAATTTTCAAACACGAAAAATGTGAAAATTCTAGGCCTTGAGCGAGATATATATATTTTATACACAAAATATTGAGCAAAAATTTTAAACCTTGAACGAGATATACACATTTTATATAGTTTTTATATTTATAAAATATGACGATATTATTCTTAAGTATATATACGTCATTCTCCCTACTAATAATGACATGGCGTCTCCAAACAAACTAATTTGAAAAGGACTTTCTAGATCATCATTGTTTTTTGTCCATTCTATAAATTTAAACTCAGAAGTGTAGGGGAAGATTAAATTGAATCTATTCATGTCAGAGGTCGATAATTACGTAATTAGGAATAATTGAAGTTGTAATATTGAAATGACAACCATCTTGTCGCTTTTTTAATTAAAAGATTGGAGAGCAGCCTTTATCGGACGCTCCAGCATGATCTGTTCTTCTTTTCCAGTAGATGCAGATTTCATAACTTGAATAACTGAGTGGTGAATGCTGTAGCAATACATAATTGTATTTTTTGTTGTAAAATTTTTTCAAATTTGAAAAATTAATCTGGAAGCCCACTTTGCATAGTTGAACGATGAAGTTGAGAAATACATTATTGTATCTTTTGTTTTGCTTACCTAATTCAATGAATTTTCATGTGACAATCCATCTTATTCACCAAAGGTAATAGCTGTAAAAGTATCATTCCATACGTACAACAGTCACACATCAAATAGGTGGTTTAGCATAAAAATGTAGTTACATTTACATATATTATCAGAATCTTGTTCATATACTTCTAGCTAGTCATGATTGCAGAGGGCTTTTTTAATAATAATAATAAAGAGTAAGAACTATAATTATAACTCAGCAATATATAACTATGACAAACACTGATTCATCTATCACTTTACTTCATCAGTTAGTAATTTGACATGTTACTTTCTCAGGTCTCAAGAAACACAAGTGAAAATTGGACTTTTAAAAGAAGTAGACAAAGCATATAAATCCAAACAATAAACCAAAGTCTAGTACGAAACAAAACACACTTTGTCCATTTCAAATTTCACCAAGAACTAAATTCATAGCCAAAATACTTACTCAGTGAATAAAACAAACAAAATAATAGCATCAAAACGTACGTCATTCCCCAAATTCCAACCTCAAAAATAATTATTTATAAAAATTAGATACCCTCAGTTTAGAACTTACAGAAACCTTATCACTTCTTGACAAAGTATACGTAATTTTGTGTATACTTGTAGGATACATATTTATCCAATTTTTGCGTATATGTGTTCGTGCAATATTGGTTCAAGTTCCCATATAATACCACTAGATTTTGACAAATATATAAATAAATAATTAAGTATTATTCTCTCCATCTGACTTTATGCGATATGAAACTAGAGTTGAACTATCTAATTTTCGTGTGAATTCGGATATAGACTCTTCAGTTTTTTTGAAATAAAATTTACATATTTGAAAACTACTCCCACTGTTCACTTTTATTGTCCACTATGGACTTTGCACTCCCTTTAAGAAATAATAAATGAAGTGCTTAATTTACCATAATACTCATATTAATTGGTGCATATTTTTAATGAATTTGAAAGATGATTTGAAATGAGTAATTAATACTATGGGTAAAACAGGAAAAAAGAAATTGTCTTCTCTTGATATGTTAAAAGTGACAAGTAAAAGTGAAAATATATTTTTAGAATACTGGACAAGTAAAAGTGAACGGAGGGAGTACATAAAAAGATACTATAAGTTACAATAAATTCAAAATATTTAAAAAGTATTTGAAAATAGAGTCAAAGAAAAATTACTTTGACTCTTCAAATATTAATTGTGTCACATAAAATGGGACAATGGGAATACTATATCACTACCACTTCTACTCATATTATATGTATTTTAAGATTTTTGTCCACTATTTAAGATTATATTTAGCATCCTTAATCATAAAACTATTTTTCGAATTAACAATTTATTTCTCTCTTAAATGTATCGCTAATTGGAGTAATAAGGATGAAAATGAAGTAAACTAAGTAATAGTAAATATTTCTTATTTTTTAGAACATTAAAAATTTCAAAACAAATTTAATTTGTCAGTTACTCAGTTATATGAAGCTCTCATTTGACTTTTGAATACAGCAGCACCAAGACATAAAATACAACCCAAAGCTCTGGCAGTGTTGAAGAAAGCAAAGTACTTTAAGAAAAAGAAAATAAAGAAGAAATTGATTGTCTAACTAATACTACCAGAACCGACTTACACGAAAACAGATTTTCAAACCTTGGTCCTTTTAATTTATTTTATTATACATAATAATGAAGTCAAATTTCAAATACAAGTGTCTAAATTCCACGAACCCCACTTCTCAAATATTAAAAAAAAAAAAAAAAATTAAAAAGAGCATTGGTTGTGACAATAGTACTATTTTAAGAAAGATTATTTTTGGTAATGAAGTGAGTTGGTTTTCTTGGAAATTTGATTAGCTTATAGATGTTTTTTCAATCTGATGTTTATCGTTTCGACCACGCTGTCTTATTTCCACACATTGTTTTTGCATTACCCAAAGGTAGTAATCAGTAAAGACCACATAGCTCTAGAAAGTACATTGATCATCAATTCATTAATTAAGATCGATTATCAACGTGCCATCAGTGAAAATGGATCTTCCTTGAATAAGTAAATTTATTCTTTTTTAGGGTATCATGGTTACTAGAATGAAATAGTCCAAAATATTTTAACAAATTAAGATAAAATTAATTATTTTTTTCATTTTTCCCTTAGTATTATTTGTTTTTGAAAACTTGAACCCGCATATAACACCTTACATTTGCCACTGTATTTCACAATATAACCTGATAAGTATCCTATTTTTTATCTACACAAAATTATGCCGATTTATCAGCTTCTTTAAAATCATGATCCATTTCATGAGTTAAGATCGACACCTAAAAAGCTACTACCCATTAGGTGAACTGCTACCATGTGACATCATAAGACATTTTCACGTTTAAATATGTAATCAAAACTTGAATGAGAGACGACTATCTCATAGTAAAGGAAAGCATAAAATACCAAACAAAGGCTGAAATCTAACCAAATCTTACAGATTCACAGTATATAGTCAAGGAGCATATAACTGGAAAAAAAAAAAGAGTTAGGAACACAACTCGAAAATAAGAAAATTTATGGGAATATAGGCTTAAATGCCACAACCACATATATAGTTGGCTCACCTTAGCTGAATTTCTAAAATGTCACGAACAAGTTTAGATAGGACCCGCATCAGTGTTAATAGAAGAATCTGCATAGAGTGGTAGATGGCAAGCCACAAGGATCCTATAACACACATATTTCAATAAACCATAACAGGTACAAGACATAAGCCATTAAACAAAATAAGTATAAATGACAACCACATCTTGAGCCTCGTAGTGGAACCAATAGATCTAAACAATGAGCCCTCGCAGATAGAACAATGCACCCTTGCAGAGTCAAGTAATTGCCTAGTCCTACTTTATCGAACACTACCAAATTTACCCTTGTACTATCGTGCTGAGATAGTCTACAATGAATTGAAAAGAGAAGAAGAAGATGAAAAGAAAAGAACTCAAAACTGGAGGGAATGGGTCGAGGATGAGTTAAACGGGTGAGTTTCTAAAGGAATCGGGTATTTAAAGTTGGAGTGGGTCATTTGATTCTGAGTTTGCCACGTATACCTCCATCTAAACTAATTAAAGCAAATTTGTGCCAAAACATAATAGGAATGTATATTTCGATGAAAGTATAACGGAAGAGGTATAATTGGACTGAAACTCAAACGTATTTAAACTATTTTTTATAGTACAGGGGTATACTTAGACCTTTCCCGTTATTTAAATCTCTCCACCGTTCTACTATCAACCTTAAATTAAACTCTCGTCCAATGAACATCTCCCCCCCCCCCCCCCACCAAACGGGAAAAAAAAAACTTTCACAAGTGCATTTGGAGGAAAAATGATAAGGAGTGGGCATATTCAAATTTAACCCGGTTGTCAATTAGTATGAAAATAGTCAAAGGAAACGATGACTACGGAATGGTTGTCATACCCTATTTTAACCAGGGTCAAAATAGTTTACAACATCCGGGTAATTCCGGGGTTAATTAAAGTTAAGGAGTCGCCACCTAATTATTTATGGTGAATTAGGGCACCTAAGGTAATTAAAGTTATTATCTAAAGTTAATTTATGTTTAAAATCTGCGAAACCAAAAGATCTAGGTAAGGGTTCATCTAACCTAGAGGAAGGTATTAGGCATCCTCTAAGTTCCATTAATAATGGTTAATCCGACCGGACTTATAATTAATTAGGCTAAGTGTAAATATGACATTTTAAATGTTTTGGGAAAATAACTTATAAATATATTGCTAAAATTTTAAAGTAAAGTGTAATGAGGTAATATTGTTATAAAATTAAGACTTGTAAAAATAATGATTTGTATAAAAGAGTTTAGTTATAAATAAATTGAAAAAGGTGTGAAGTGACGCAAGGTTTTACAAATATTTAAAACAACTTAATAACTAGGTGTTAATTGATTTTAATGGTTATATTATATATATATATATATATATATATAGCTAGGTGGGATGGATAGGTGGCTAACGCAAAATAATTTTATAAATAGGCTTTCTCTAACTAATCACTTAGTAAGATGAATATTTTTGTGAATTTGAATTAACTCCAACCTACAATAACTTATTCACTATTAATTAAAGACTTAAAGATTTGCGTATTAATGACATTTTTCTAAATTTCTAAGATAGTAAAGTGGATCATGATTCTTTAACCCAAGATGTGTAGCCATGTTATTTTAAAAATCAATTATTCTAAGAAAAATAAATATTAGGAGTATTATAATAAATAACTTTAATATAAAAAGAAGAAAGATGAAATTTATGAAATTAATTATTAGTTCTTCCTACCCATTTGCTAAATTAAAATTACTGATTCATCTAAGGTTTGTCTAACTTAAGAAAATGAAACAAAATAAGAGTTAGTCATGCAATACAAATTAAATGCACAAAATAAAATAAAAGAAGTAATAAACTAAATGGGCTCAGCCCATTTTTGAATCATTGTGGTATTCTTGTCATGGGCTTCGGCCCAGAATCCATTTGTATTTCTTTTCTGCAGATAGGCTGACCCAATAGGAGAATTTTGTTGGGCTTACCCAATATCGAATACGGAAGGTGACGAGTCCCTCGGACTCGTGTGCGAGATGGTCATGCAAAGGAAGAAAAACGTAAAATCATTCAGTCCATTTCTAACAGTAAATAAAGTGTAAGATTAATTACATTTACAATCATATGAAGGTTTACTAGAACATTATGCATTCCAACAGTAAGTATATGCGCAAAAGCAAATCTGAAATCGAACAAACATTCAAAATTAATATATTCATACTCACAGTTCGATGTTACTAAAGTGTACTATCATTAAAATTGAAAAAAAGAAACTCACCTGTTATGGTATAGAATCTAATCTAACATTATGATAAAATAATATGGACTAATTCACAACAAGACATCAAAAGTATAACTTATTTTTTCGTGTCTATCAAAAAAGATAAAGTAAAATGTTTTCATACGGGCATTTCATCGGACATTATCAAAAATCTAAGAACAAAATTTATAGGCGATTAGATACTAAACATAGTTTTTTACACGTAAATAGCATAGCACATCTCTATATTCATTCAACTTGCATAAAACATAATAGGTTCTATAGCCACAACATATAAGAAATATAATTGTATTTAGATATAGCCCGAAGAATCTACATAGTCATTTGTTGACATAAGGAAATTACACCTATCTAAAAACGGATTCGAACATATCATATATAGTAAGAAGTATCTACTACGCGACTTCTAAACACATCATTGTTTTTAGAAGAGATGAAATAGAAAGGATCATATTTTACCTCTTATGGGCGCGAAAACCGAGGCTTGGAGGTCTCGGATCTACTCTCCCTGACAAAATAGAAATGGACGGAGGTGAGAGGTATCAAAATGCTAAAGTTTTCTTTGAGAAAGAGTAGAAAATAGCTTAAATGAGAGAGTTTTCCATCGTTTCTTGCCTCCCCTTGGCTGAAGAGTTAAAGATGTATTTATAAGAGTAGAAAACTAGAATTTGTGATTTTACGCGGATTTCAAAGTTGAAAAAAAAATCCAGTTTGTTTTGAACGTTGGTGGTGGAAAAGTAATGAGGAGAGAGAGAGAGATTTGGTCGTAGAAATGTTAAAATTGCGTCCCGAAAATTGAGACAAGAGCGAGGGAGTGGAGAGGACAGGGCGGGGGACAGGGAGAAGTGGAAGGGAGCGTGAGTGAATTTTGGGAGATGTAGTCAAAAAAGGAAGAAATATGTGGATCCCATTAAAAAAGGGGAAAAGAAATGTGTGTGCGTGGTGAGACGAAGAAAGAGGATACCGCAAAGTTTTTTTTTCTTTTTTCTTTGAGATAGCCGTTATTAATAATTTACCCCTTGTAAAATAATATTTTGATGAAATAAAAATAATAACACGTCGTTTTAAAATACGAGCTTCAAAATGAGTCCAATATTGATATACTTCCGAGCAATTGTTTATGATGAAAATTGTTGATCCTTTCTCCTCTATTTAATTATTCTTGACATAACTAGTACAATATATATTATGTCAAGATAATTAATAGTTAATATGTAGAAAAATAAGATTTAAAGTGTTTTCTTGTAATTGATTTGACAGTCTAAACTCCGAAAATAAAATGATGAAATTTTAAATAATGCTTCGAAAAATGTTGAAAATAAAAGTATATTAATAGTAGTAGCAATAAAAAATAGTAAAATAAGGTATTTAACTCACAACCAGTGAATAAAATTAAATAAAGGAGGGACAAATTGTCAACCGATGCCACTCTTCGACCGGATGATGAAGAGTCTTGGGGCGAAGAAACGTGTCAATTTTGTTCGACCAACAAGTATGGACTCGAATAACTCGAGAAAATATGGGTTAGGAGAATTGGTGGAAAATATTATGAGTGGAATTATGTAAAATTATGGCCGAACCTCGAAGTTGCCTACATATCTCGGGTTGCACGAGAATCGTGCCATGTGTAGTTCGAGAGTTTTGTGGATTTATAATCGTGCGGGAGTTGTAGACGGATGACAAGAATGTTTCGAGAATGGAACATATGTTTATAGCCTCCTAATTATAAATGTGGTGCAACACACCCATAAGTAGGACTTATACACGATGTAAATTCTCTAAAAAAATGCCCCGTACAGTTACGAGATAATGTAGAAAGGAATGTAAGATTTTGGAAAGAGTTGATTGAGATAGAGTTTTAGTGGGGATATGAAAGAAAAAATTAACTTTAAAAGCATGTTTGTGGACATAGGCGGAGTTGAGTTCGAGAGTAGATCCGTGACCCTTGCTTGTAGTTTGATATTCTCAAAGTTTGCCTCGATTCGAAGATAAAGTTCCACGTTGTGCTTATGTCTCGTAAATTGCACTTTCGTCAAAAGACCGAAATTCACGTCAAAGTTAGTAATAAAGTGGAAAGTATAAAATTATAAAAAGTGTAACATAATAGTAAATACGAGTGTGAGAATGAGGATGAAGCCGTGTGGCTTATAATGAAAAAGGTGGCCAAATGTCGTCTACGGTTGTCTTCGGGACTTGAATGAATGCACGATGTTTATCTTGAATATCTCAGAGTTACATTTGAAGACTTCAATGATAATAAGGCCTCCGGCATTTGTCTTCCGGACTCGATGATATCTCCACTTCGGAGCCTTGATGATAATTCTGTAAAATTCAAGGTAAAGTTGTTAAAGTTGGTAAAGTGAATGATAAAGTAGAGAGTAAGGTCATAGCGTAAGCAAATAATGCATGTGAACATGAAATGATGCCCCACGGTTGTCTTCGGAGACTTGATGAATCCTCCGGTTGTCTTCGAGACTTAATGTTGATTAAATTAGCGAGGCCGTGTAGCCGAAGATGCCCCCGTTGTCTTCGGAGACTTGATGATGATCTCTCCCGGTTGTCTTCGAGACTTAATGTTGATTCTGCCGCAAAATTCGGGGTAAAGTGGTTAAAGTAGGTAAAGTGAATGATAAAGAGAGAGTAAAGTTATAGTGTAGCCGTCGGCTTAGCATGTGAGGCCGTGTAGCCGAATGATGCCCCAGGTCTTTGGAGACTTAATGATGATCCCTCCGTTGTCTTCGGAGACTTCATGGATTCCTCCGGTTGTCTTCGGAGACCTCATGTTGATTCTCGCAAAAGTTTAGGGTAAAGTGGTTAAAGTAGGTAAAGTTAATGATAAGAATGTAGATTCCGTAAAAGAGAGGGAAAGTGATAATATAGTTTGGGCGATGATGTTGACCGTGATAAACCAAAAAATGGGCCGACACGTAATCTGATTCAATTCTTCAATCTCGGTAACCTACAAAACAGGTATAATTGTTAATAAAGTCATGAAGTCATTGTAATAAAGAATGAAAGTAGAGATGAAGTTGGAAGTAAAGCCAAAACATTTGATGGTCTTATTTGTTGATCTCGCGATTTTAGGTTCTGCACTCAAAGAAAAATTCTTAGTTTGGGAGGGGAAGTTGATTCGTGTCGACTCGAAAGCTTCGACGTTGTTGGCACTCCATTCGTCTTGTTTGTTTGGATCTTGTGATCTCCGTTTAAGCCTCGGTAGATGAACAGTAGTGAAACAATTGAAAGAAAGTATTTCATTTGAAAGGTAGGTATGTAAGTATACGTATAAAGAAATGTAACTATATGTATATAAGTTGTAAATATATGTATGCAAATGGATGTATGTAAGGAAAGATATATATGTAAATATATGTATGTAGGTCGTAAAATATTTACGCGGTTTGAAAAGTCATTTGTCTATACTATCTATCTCCTTAATCTTGTCGATGTCTAACTAATCTTTCAAAATATGCCCGCTTTTGGCTCAGAAAGGTGTACTAAACTTATGTTGTGGTGTGATCGAACCTTATATAGGTTGCCTACGTATCCCGCCAAGGGAATCAGGTCGGAACGTAGTTCGTAAGACATGTGGAAATGGTTTGAAGGGACCGAACCCGATGTGGATTGCCTACGTATCCCACCGAGGGAATCAGGTCGGCGTAGTTCTGTTATATAAATGGCTAAAGGTTTGTTGGATTTTATCTAAATGTGATCGACTCTCTATTGATAGTCTACAATCCCGCCGAGGGAATCGGGCCATGTATAGTTATTCTTAGTAATAAGGATTTTGGATTTTTTGTTGTAATGCAATATGTGTTTCGCCTACGTATCCCACCACGGGAATCGGGTAGTTCGTACGGATTATTAAAGGAAAGGTTGCAAACTAGGTTGTCTAACCTAATGTCATATTTTGCTTTTTCTTGATTGATAGCTAGCTTTCGGCTTATGTCATCACCTATTGGCTATTTGCTTTCTCCCAAATGGAGTCTCGTCTTCTAATTTCTTTGTTATTCCCTCGAGGTGTACTTGATTCATTTGTTCGTTTTATGTCACGTACGGAATAAGGTTTGATAAATAAAGTAGAAAATAATAAATAGGCGAGTAGAGAAAATCGAAATGCATTCATAAGTAAAAGATGAAGCAAAGCAAACAAAAGTTTTGGGCATGATTCAAGCCTTAATTTAAAATTGTGCTATCATAAAAGAGTTCACTACAGTCTGAACTCACGAGGTTCCCCGGCCAACCGGACGGAGTACAAGTCCATTCTTCGAGTTTCTCCGGTTCGGCACCGGATGGTCGGTGTCTCGGTGTTGTGAGTAGTTGTAATCTTCAGGCGCAACAAAGTTGGAGACATGCCCCTCTCCATCTTTCCAATCGCAATGGCCTCTTTCAAATTCTTCGACTTCTTCGATAGTTATCATGTTCACGTTTGCGTTTTCGTGAGTAGGCAAAGGGATTGTTGTTCACATTGGTCCGAGCTCCGGTGGTGGATTGCTCCTTCCTTAATCAAGGCTTCAATTTTGTTTTTGAGGCCATAAGATCTCGGGGCGTGCCCAGAACTCCGAAATGATATGCACAATGCTTCGAGCCATCAAACCATTTTGGAATAGGATCGAGAATTTTCCTTCAATAGGTTGTACCACGCATAACAATTGAGCCAAAGGTTCAGCCGAACCGAGTGTAATTACGGGTGTTCTTTATAACAGGGTTTGAACGGGCTTTATGTGTGGTACGTGGTCGATTTTGGTAAGTGGGAGCTTCAACATATTGGTATGGGTGTGGGTTTTGATAGTGAGGTGCTTGGGGTTGGTAGTAATTTGCTTGGGTGTTGTAGACAGGGTAAGGGGAATAGCGGAGCTTGGTGGGGTTCGGCCCGTGGTGGTAAGAGTGGAAAGGTCCGTGGATGGTCAAAGTATGTAATGTCTTGGTTTGGTGGGTTTAGAGGAGTAGTTGTAGGTGGCGGATTAGTGTTGGTAGGTAAAGGGATATAAGGAGTGTGAACTAGTGATTGATTTGGTGGGTTGACGGATGGTGGATTTGTGAGGGTGATTGAAGGAAAGTTGTTGTTGCGGGTGCATTATTTCGGGGAGGAGAATGTTCGGAACCGGAGATTCAAGTGATGGCAAACGGTGACGGGTTTGGTGTGACGTCCTTAGGTTCGGGAGATGGACTTTGGAGTGTAGCGGGTAAGTTGGTCATGTTTTTAACCATTTAGTTCTTCGCGTAGATCCTTGATCTCTGAGTCAAAGGGCGATATGTTCATCCCCCGTTGAATGGTAGTCTTGCTATGTTCTAAGTCCCAAGGGGATCACTAGTTTGTTTTACGAATCAAAATAGACGCGGGCCGGATCGGACATAGTAATTTCCTTTCTTGAACCATCCAATTGAAAAGACATCTTTGACCTTGTGAGGTGTGGATGGTCGGCATCTCGAGTGTCAACACGAATCAACTTTAGAATAAAAATAAGGAAACATAAACAATGCAAATGATATTAGTTTTGTGATCACATAAAATCAAGCAAGTTATGTAGCAAATAAGTCAAACAAAAGTTGTCACACAAATGTACGCGTCAAATACGCACGTGACCCTTTAGGTAGGCCTAACGTTTGTTTGAAGGGGTAAAGTGTACCATAATATGTCGTTCCATTGCTTTTGATTAATTAAACAAATTTATTTCCCAAAATAAAGTACAAAATGTTAATATTTATTACATATTAAATGAATACAACATAAAGTATTTCTTAATACAATTTTCTACGTAAATGTACGACCGTTTTGTAGTGTCACTGGTCTTCGGCATTTATTGTGTTCCAATGCAAATCCATACCTGTCAGAGAAAATGTTAGTCAATCCCACCCTCCTAAAGTTTAATTAATTAAAGCAAATAGTCGATATTTAGGCACGCTTACCTTCAAAACATACATAAAGTATGATTTAGTGTCACTCGGGGTCGTGGACCCACTTGGACGTTTGGGTAAAGTCATCTAATGGATTTAATACGCCAAGGGTATTAAACCTCCTAGGTCATGAAATGTATGCCCCTAATAACGGCGTTGGTTTAGCTCTATCCTAGGTTGACTAAGAGTTGATTTACTAGACGCAAGGTTCCCGAGCGGAGGAGGAGGCTACGCGGTCACCGTTATTCGGACACCCCGCGCATGCGCCAACTCTCCTAAAATTTGGATTCTATGAAGAAATTTGCGGGTGCACTAAGCACACCTCGCGTGTATTGCTAGTTGAGTTTTCCAAAACGGAGGAAATATGAACGTAATGCCGGTTTATTAAAGCAAAGAACATAAACCTTATATCAAAACAAGAATACAGTAAGCAAGCTTTATATCAAACAAACAATTAATAGCATGTAAAATCGCTTAACAATCAATAAAACAATTAAAGTAAGCACACAAAGCCTATTACTAAGTCCGTTATGGTTAGAACCTAAAAGTGAGTTCCCAAATGAGTCGCTAAGTTGCCATACCCTATTTTAACCAGGGTCAAAATAGTTTACAACATCCGGGTAATTAGGGTTAATTAAAAGTTAAGGAGTCGCCACCTAATTATTTATGGTGAATTAGGCACCTAAGGTAATTAAAGTTATTATCTAAAGTTAATTTATGTTTAAAATGCGAAACCAAAAGATCTAGGTAAGGGTTCATCTAACCTAGAGGGAAGGTATTAGGCATCCTCTAAGTTCCATTAATAATGGTTAATCCGACCGGACTTATAATTAATTAGGCTAAGTGTAAATATGACATTTTAAATGTTTTGGGAAATAACTTATAAATATATTGCAAAATTTTAAAGTAAAGTGTAATGAGGTAATATTGTTATAAAATTAAGACTTGTAAAAAATAATGATTTGTATAAAAGAGTTTAGTTATAAATAAATTGAAAAAGGTGTGAAGTGACGCAAGGTTTTACAAATATTTAAAACAACTTAATAACTAGGTGTTAATTGATTTTAATGGTTATATTATATATATATATATATATATAGCTAGGTGGGATGGATAGGTGGCTAACGCAAAATAATTTTATAAATAGGCTTTCTCTAACTAATCACTTAGTAAGATGAATATTTTTGTGAATTTGAATTAACTCCAACCTACAATAACTTATTCACTATTAATTAAAGACTTAAAGATTTGCGTATTAATGACATTTTCTAAATTTCTAAGATAGTAAAGTGGATCATGATTCTTTAACCCAAGATGTGTAGCCATGTTATTTTAAAAATCAATTATTCTAAGAAAAATAAATATTAGGAGTATTATAATAAATAACTTTAATATAAAAAGAAGAAAGATGAAATTTATGAAATTAATTATTAGTTCTTCCTACACAAATTAAAATTACCGATTCATCTAAGGTTTGTCTAACTTAAGAAAATGAAACAAAATAAGAGTTAGTCATGCAATACAAATTAAATGCACAAAATAAAATAAAAGAAGTAATAAACTAAATGGGCTCAGCCCATTTTGAACTGTTGTGGCTGTTGCTGTTGGGCTTCGGCCCAGAATCCATTTGTATTTCTTTTTAACAGATAAGGCCGACCCAATAGGAGAATTTTGTTGGCTTAGACCCAATATCGAATACGGAAGGTGACGAGTCCCTCTACTCGTGTGCGATGGTCATGCAAAGGAAGAAAAACGTAAAATCATTCGGTCCATTTCTAATGCGGAATAAAGTGTAAGATTAATTACATTTACAATCATATGAAGGTTTACTAGAACATTATGCATTCCAACGGTAAGTATATGCTAAAAACAACTAAATCGAACAAACATTCAAAATTAATATATTCATACTCCGGTTCGATGTTACTAAAGTGTACTATCATTAAAATTGAAAAAAAGAAACTCAATGGTATAGAATCTAATCTAACATTATGATAAAATAATATGGACTAATTCACAACAAGACATCAAAAGTATAACTTATTTTTTTTCGTGTCTATCAAAACGAGATAAAGTAAAATGTTTTCATACGGGCATTTCATCGGACATTATCAAAAATCTAAGAACAAAATTTATAGGCGATTAGATACTAAACATAGTTTTTTACACAGCCCAAATAGCATAGCACATCTCTACAGTATATTCATTCAACTTGCATAAAACATAATAGGTTCTATAGCCACAACATATAAGAAATATAATTGTATTTAGATATAGCCCGAAGAATCTACATAGTCATTTGTTGACATAAGGAAATTACACCTATCTAAAACGGATTCGAACATATCATATAGTAAGAAGTATCTACTACGCGACTTCTAAACACATCATTGTTTTTAGAAGAGATGAAATAGAAAGGATCATATTTTACATGGGCCATATTGGAGGTCCTACTCTCCTTTGACAAAATAGAAATGGACGAGGTTGAGAGGTATCAAAATGCTAAAGTTTTCTTTGAGAAAGAGTAGAAAATAGCCCCATCGTTTCTTGCCTCCCCTTGGTCAAGAGTTAAAGATGTATTTATAAGAGTAGAAAACTAGAATTTGTGATTTTACGCGGGATTTCAAAGTTGAAAAAAAAAAAAAAAAAAAAAAAAAATCGAACGTTGGTGGTGGAAAAGTAATGAGGAGAGAGAAAGAGATTTGGTCGTAGAAATGTTAAAATTGCGTCCCGAAAATTGGGGGAGACAGAGCGAGAGGGAGTGGAGAGGACATAGGCGTGGGGGACGGGGAGAAGTGAAGGGAGCGTGAGTGAATTTTGGGAGATGTAGTAAAAAAGGAAGAAATATGTGATCCCATTAAAAAAGGGAAAAAGAATGTGTGGCGTGGTGAGATGAAGAAAGAGGAATACTGCAAAGTTTTTTTTTTCTTTTTTTCTTTTGGGGGGTAGATAGTCATTAATAATTTACCCCTTGTAAAATAATATTTTGATGAAATAAAAATAATAACACGTCGTTTTAAAATACGAGCTTCAAAATGAGTCCAATATTGATATACTTCCGAGCAATTGTTTATGAGGTGAAAATTGTTGATCCTTTCTCCCTCTATTTAATTATTCTTGGGCTTCTAATTTAATAACTAGTACAATATATATATATGTCAAGATAATTAATAGTTAATATGTAGAAAAATAAGGATTTAGCAAAGTGTTTTCTTGTAATTGATTTGACGAGTCTAAACCCGAAAATAAAATGATGACGAACCATTTTAAATAATGCTCGAAAAATGTTGAAAATAAAAAGTAGCGATATTAATAGTAGTAAGTGAAAATAAGGTATTTAACTTTGTCAAGAATTTAGAAGCCCGAGTGAATAAAATTAAATAAAGGAGGGACAAAATTGGGTGTCAACAATGGTGTTTTTCTCTAGTAGTTGCACTTTGTTTACATTATTTTCCAGATTTGCCAATTGTGCCAAAATAGTACACTGCAAAGTCTAAGCAAGTTTGAAAATAGCCCGTTACAAATTTTGTGCTTAAGAATCACTCCTCCCCTGATCATGTTAGATAAAATTTTCTAGTTTTGACTTTGATTTTCCCAAATGTATCAGAAATCTCTTACCTTTCTCACTGTGTCGGATGCAATCTTTGGTAATTCGGACCAACTATGGTGCAAATCTTTTAGCCCGTTCGCTCCCCAAGGTTCAACAATACTTCCAAACACTTGCACTAGCGGCCGGAAGTTTGGAGTTTGCACAAAGAATATTGCCCAGAGAAAAGAACTTTTGAAGAAGAATGAGATATGATTTTCTGTGTGTTGACACGAGACCCCAAAACCCCTTTATATAGGTAGATGACAACTAGAGGTCACCGGATACATTTGATGTATTGGAACATTGAATCTGAATAATGAAACTTGACTGTTCATTATTTTAAGAAGGTGTATTGGGATAACCATAATTTCAAGGGGATGTACTTGGATGTCCATTATTATAAGAGGAAGTACTTGGCTGTCCGTTATCTCAAGGGATGTATTTGGGCATGAAAGTAGTTTAGTTTTCTTCATTCTTTACGTTACAATTTCCAACAATCCCCCACTAATGCAAAGAAAAAAAAGGAATGAATTCTGGGCAAAAGGAAGGAACATGTACTTAAGTGTTAATATCTTTCGATTTGAATTAACACATAGCGAAATGAGGCAATGAAAAATATCCAAAAAGTGAAGTACTCTTGAACTGATTGGACTTAAGTTGAGACCCCCACAACACATACTATATCCTTTAATTTATGCAAACTCCGCGATACAAACAAAGTGCGTTAAAAGTCATGCACACACACCTTGGGTCTAATGAGCGCTCTAGAAAGACGGCCTAAGTCTTTCATAAAAGGCGACTACACCTTTACACAGACGTAAGAGATTCCATCAAGTCTATCTCATAGACCACCTTAAGGTTATGAAATCATTAAGAGTAAAACTCAAGTAAATCCATCAAGTGCATCTCAAATGCACCCACAAAAAGGGCTACGGATTAAGAGTAAAACTCAACCTTTACAAAACACTACCACACGTTATAGGAAGAGGAAATGTAGTGTATATTGATGGCCTATATGGCTTCGTTTGACCACAAACGGGTATCCACCATATTACCTCAATCCATAGGCTTTAACCCCATCCCCCTCGACGTTTCAAGGATCATTTTCCTTGCTAAACCCTTGGTTAAAGGATCTGCCAAATTTCTTTCAGACCTTACATACTCCAAGGAGATAACACCATGTTTCAACAACTGTTTAACTGCACCATGTCTGATGCGAATATGTCTTCTTTTTCCATTGTATACACTGTTCTTTGCAATTCCAATTGCCGCTTGTGAATCACAATGTAAAGAGACCGGTGAAGCTTGTCTTCCCCACAACGGCACATCCGCCAAAAGGTTTCTCAACCACTCAGCTTCTTGCCCTGCCAACTCAAGAGCAATAAACTCAGATTCCATAGTAGAACGTGCTATACAAGTCTGCTTGGAATACTTCCATAAAATAACACCTGCACCCAAAGTAAACACATAGCCACTGGTGGAGCTGACTTTATCATTGTCAGTTACCCAGTTTGTATCACAAAAACATTCTAAAACAGCAGGAAATTTACTAAAATGCAAACACCAATCCATGGTACCTCTCAAATACCTTAACAAACGATGAAGAGCAGTCCAATGTTCACTATTGGGACTATGAGTATATCTACTCAATCTACTAACAGCATAAGCAATACTAGGCTGAGTATAGTTCATGAGAAACATTACACTCCTAATTATTTTAGCATATTCAGTTTGAGAAACATTAGATTCTTTATTCTTTTTCAAGTGTATGCTAGGATCATAAGGAGTTCTTACTGGAGCAACCTCAAAACAATCAAACTTCTTCAATATTTTCTCAATCTAATGAGACTAACACAAAGAAAAGTCATTAACATTTCTTTTGATTTTAATTCCTAAAATCACATCTTTCTCCAGGTCTTTCATTTCAAACTTAGAACACAAAAAATACAACAGTCTCATTAACATGTCATTCACATTAGGGCCAAAGATTAACATGTCATCCACATATAAACATATAATCACACAATCTGATCCTATCATTTTAGAATAAACACAGGTATCAGAAGCATTAATAACAAAACATCATTAGCCATTAATGTGTCATTAAACTTTTCATACCACTTCTTAGGTGCCTGCTTTAGGCCATACAAGGATTTTCTCAATTTGCATACTTTATCTTCCTGTCCTGCGAACACAAAACGTTTAGGTTGAGTCATATAGATCTCTTCTCCTAAATCACCATTTAAAAAAGCCGTTTTAACATCCATTTGGTGTACTACTAAACTATGAATAATGGCTAGGGAAATAAGAGTTCTAATGGTCACTATTTTAGTCACAAGAGAATAAGTATTAAAGTAATCAACACCTTATTTTTGGTTAAAACCCCTAATTATAAGTCTGGCCTTATATTTATCAATTGTACCATCAGGTCTCAATTTCTTTTTAAAGATCCACTTGCTACTTATGGATCTAGAACCTTTAGGCAAATCATGCAAGTCCCTAGAGACTATAGAGTCTAATTCACTTTTAAAGGCCTCTTTCCAAAACATGGAATCTATTGACGTCATTGTTACATCATAAGTCTTTAGGTCTTCTTCCATTAGATAGATAGAAATTAATTCATCATTTAGAACATCGATATCATAATTCTCAGTCAAGAAGCCATTAATAAAATCAGGACCAAAATTAGTCTCAATTCTGCGTCTTTTACTTCTTTGAAGCTCAATTTCATGCTCATTATCAACAACATTAGAAGAAGGCACAACATGAGAATTAATAGGCATAGATGTAGAAGCAATATTTTGCACATCACTAGGCACATTATTTTTCAAAGGAAAAACATGCTCAAAAAATTTTGCATCTCTAGATTCACAAATAGAATTATCATTCAAAGACATAAATCTATAAGCAACACTATTTTGAGCATAACCAATAAAAACATTGTCAAAAGTCTTAAATCCCACATTTACCCGTTTGAAATCAGGTAGACCAACATTAGCCAAACACCCCCACACTTTTAGAAATTTCAAGTTAGGGGAAAACCCTTACCACAGCTCATATGGAATCTTATCTAACTTCTTATGAGGGACTCTATTAAGAATATAACACGCAGACAAAACAGCTTCTCCCCACATGTTGTCAGATAGACCTGAACTCAAAATCATAGAGTTCATCATTTCCTTAAAGGTTCGATTTTTGCGTTCAGCGACACCATTTTGTTGGGGAGTATAGGGAGCACTAACCTCATGTATAATAACATTTTCCTCACAAAAAGCCTCTAGAGTAATAGCAATATACACCGCCCTATCAGATCTAACTCTCTTGATTTTCCTGTCTAGTTGGTTTTCTACTTCTTTTTTGAATTTCAAAAAACATGCTTTTAGCCTCATCTTTAGACTTAAGAAGATAAACCTTAGTGTATCTAGAAAAGTCATCAACAAAAGTAATGTAATACTTCTTTCCACCTTTACAAACAGTGATCTTGAAATCAGCTAAGTCTGAATGTACTAGTTCAAGCAATTATGTCTTTCTACTAGTAAAAGATTTAAATGATTTCTTAGCATGCTTTGCTTCTACACATGCAGGACACTTAAATTCATCAACTTTTATCGAAGGGAATAAATCCATTTTTCTAAGTCTTTTAATAGAAGCAATATTAACATGACCTAGTCAACCATGCCATAAATCCACAAACTCAAAGAATATAAGCAGAACTGGAAACATTTGCATTATTGATAATCTCTTGAACAATGTTCAGTATAAATAAACCCGACTTAGATACCCTTCCCAACAAAGTCTCCTCCACTAGAAATAATTATTTTATCAGTATTGAGAAGTGCTCTAGAAACTAAGTTTCTGCGAAGTAAGGGAACGTACAGAACATTGTTCAAGGCTAAAGTCTTTCCATATGTTAACTTAAGCATATTTTTTCCTTTACCCATAACTCCAGCAGTAGTGGAGTTGTCCATGTAGACACGCTCACCATCAGTGGACTCCTCAAAGTCATGAAACAACTCCTTGTTAGCGCAGAGATGCCTTGAAGCGCCTGTGTCCAGTACCCAATCAGTTGTGTTAGCCACCAGATTCGCCTCAACGACGACAGCAACAATCACTTCATTCCCCTCAGTAAGATTGGCTTGGGCATTACCTTGTCCTCCCTGTTTTGAGTTTTACCCTTTTCTTTGATTGCACTGAGTAGCCCTGTAACCAAGTTTCCCACAAATAAAATAAGGTCCTTTTGACTTTTGAATATGGCTCTCCGGCCAATTTGAAATGATTCTTCTTCTTCCTATTTTCCTTTTTCGAGATTTTCTTCTGTTTGTCTTTGAATTTGTCTTTCACAAAAGTACCAGAAGTTTCCACAAGGTTAGCTTTTGAAAAATTAAGGGGAAAGAGCTTCCATCTTATCTTTGAGACGGTTTGCTTCCTCAGTCCTCATATGGCTTATCAGTTCCTGGAGATTCAAGTTCTTCTTCTTATGCTTCAGTTGGTTCCAGTAATCATTCCAAGATATTGTGATTTTTTCAAGCAGAACATTGGCCTGAAGAATCTCACACATCTTCATGCCCTCGGTAAGAACAACAACAATCAAGTTGTCATATTCGTGAACCTATTCCATGATTGTCTTATTGTCAACCATCTGGAACTTAATCCACTGGCCTACAATATACTTCTTCTTCCCTGCATCATCAGCACCATATTTCTTTTTCAAACTATCCCATATCTCCTTAGCAGATTTATTAGTAACAAATAAATCAAACAGAAGGTTAGTTATATGGTTCAACAGATGTCCTCTAACAGTTTTGTTATCCTTTTCAAATTTCTTGTTAGCAGTATCATCAATAACAACAGTAGAAGTATCATCAGTAGGAGTTTTAGGAACATCAGCAAGTGGTTCGTCAAACAAAACATAATCAACTTCCAATTGTTCAAAGAAAATCAAAAGTTTTTGAGACCAGCGTTTAAAATTGTTTCCATCCAACGGTTCAAGCTTTGACAAATCGGGAAGAGCTTTGTTCAAAGAAATAGCCATCTGATCAATATTGTATGGAAATCGCTTTCAAATTATTGTTAAAAATAGGAAACAATATTGATTTAACTTATCAAATCACGGGTGTTGACAATTTCGGACCGACTACGGTGCCAAAACCACAATACTTCCAAATACTTGCACTAGTGGTTGAAAGTTTGGAGTTTGTACAAATAATATTCCCCATAGAAAAAGAGCTTTTGAAGAAGAATTAGATATGATTTTCTGTGTGTTGACAAGAGACCTCCAAACCCCTTTGTATAGGTAGATGACAACTAGAGGTCAAGACTAGATACATTTGATGTATTGGAACATTGAATCTGAATAATGAACCTTGATTGTTCATTATTTCAAGAAGGTGTATTTGGATAACCATAATTTCAAGGGGATGTACTTGGCTGTCCATTATCATAAGAGGAAGTACTTGGTTGTCCGTTATCTCAGGGGATGTATTTGGACATGAAAGTAGTTTAGTTTTCTTCATTCTTTGCATTACAATTTCCAGCAATGAATTCATTTGAACCAAGTTTCTTCGATGGGAAGTGTAGTATGTGTGTGAGAAGTCATTAAAATTTCAACAATGATTAATTTGAACCCACAGTTTTAAAGGTACAATGAGTTTAAAATCCTTAATGGACGAATTCATCAAATTTAATTCATGAATCATTCTCTAATTACTCACTCAGTCACCCTATTATTTATGTACTATTGTTGAAATTATTAAAGAAAAGATTGAGACACCATCCATTTTAAGAAATTCTTTTATCTTATAGTTTATTGAGTTTACTGGCCATAGAGTATAAGTAAAACTTTCTACTTTTCATTTTATTTTTTCCCTAAGTTAATGAATTTTCATATATGTAACACTTATCATTATCAATCTAACACCTCACAAGAAGTTTTGCAAAATCTTGAACCCCAAAACCCAGCTCAAAACATTAAATTACCCTGCCCACCTCTTCCTTTATTCAACCAAATCCCATTCTCCTCCTTAGACGAGGAACGAACCAAACCCATCTCCCAAATTGACCGCTAAAGATCTAGCCATGTCAGAGGCTATTCACATCTTCCGTTATATATCCATTTTCCTCACTCAGGACATGTAAAAAATCATATCCCTTCTTTCTCTTCAGTCATATCCCTTTTTTCTCCCTCAACAGCTCAGAAAATTAGACATCTGTCATCTCATATCTGTTACACCTTTGAAATTTTGTGTCGTTTGCATTATGAGTGAGCTAACGCAAGCCTAAAGTGGACATGAAGCCCTTATAAGGTTAAGAAGTGAATTTGATAATTTAATTGTGTACCTTAAGGTTTTAGGGTCACATAAATCGACGGAAGTAAGTCCGTTGAAGAAATTGGAGTTTGAGTTATGTTTTGGGGAGGTTTCGTATCATTCGAGTTATACACTACTTAGCATTGCCTTTAGGGGGTGCTATAGGGACCCTCAGATGGTTAGTGAAGTTTTCTACAAATAATAAGAAGGTTCCATAAGGATTGGAGGTCAAACGAATCGAAAAGAACGCATTTTTGCGAAATCGGGGAAAAATGAAAAATATGCGGCCACATACTCAGTATGCTGAGCCGCATATTGGCAGAAAACTCCCCAAATTTGCTGGCCTCACTGCCCAACCTCCTACCCATGGAGAGGAGGGGAGATGCGGCCGTATATCCTACATGCTGAGCCGCATTTCCACCGCAAAGTGATGCAGGGGAGCGATTTTGACACCTTTTTAAATCCCAAAAGATCCAATTTTCATACCAACCTCCCACACTTATTTCCCCACACTTCTAGAGGGTTCTTGAGAGTTATTAAAGGTTCCATAACATTCCAAACCTTACCATATCATCAATAAAGAATATCAAACATCAAAACCTCAAAGTAAATCCATGGAAGATGATGGTTTTTGCTTCCCTCCAAAATTGTGATGAACTAGGCCTTGAGAAGAGTTAAGTGAGGTGAATTTCTTCTATTATAAGGTATGTTATTCCTATTATTTATATGATTGAGTTGATGTAAAGGTTAGCCACCCTTGGAAAGGAAAAGAATTAAAGTGGAGAAGTCATAAAGCGTTGAAGTGAAGATGATGACCATGGGATGAACTTGATAGAGGGATTTTGGATAAATTTGAGCTTAAATTGAATATGCTTCTTGAATATGAAATTTGTGAGTGTATTATTGTTGTTTGAGAGTTGATTTGTAATTTGGTGGAAGTTGATAAAATAGGGAAGTGCTACCCAATTTCCGCTTAACTATACTAGTTTGAACTTAAGAGTGTTTTCAAGACTTAACCTTAGTATGAATCCTCTTGAATGTAGATTTGCGGGCTTGGGAGGAGAACGTTAAGTAATTAAGAATACGTAAAGGTATGTTAAGGCTAACTCTTTCTTTCTAAAGGCATGATTTCCTTATTGCGAATCCATCTAAGATATTCGTAATGTTCTATTCCTAAAAAATGGAGAAAGCTCATGACTTTCAAGATTCTTAAGATATTACCGATAAATGCTCTTTATAGTAATGATGATAATGATGATGATGATGATGATGATGGTGATTGCATAATAGAAATCAGGGGTTTACCGACCTTATATCACCCCGATAGAGTTGTAATATTTCCTTTGGATACTCATGTATGTCATAAATATATATAGCTATTTTTGTGACACCGAGCTTATATGGTCCGGTACGATAACTATTATGTACACCACTGCAGTTGGGTACGAATAACACCGAGCCTTGTTATGGCCGGGTACGAATAACACCGAGCCTTGTTGTGTCCGGGTACGCATTACACTGAGTATATATGGCCGGGTACTGTACTATTATATGTATATGTATGAAATGTTCCTTAGAGAAAGGTTGGGTATGCATGACAGTCATCTTAAAAGGTAAAAATTGTTCTCTTATTCCTATGTTATCTTCATGTTTTCATTATGTTGTTATTCACGCCTTACATATTCAGTACATTATCCGAACTGACATCCTTTTGTTTGTGGACGCTGCGTTCATGCCGCCGAGTAGACGGGAGACGGACCATACCACAGAACAACTCGGTGATTGCATAGAAGTGCTCTATTTGACCCGGATCTGCAGTTTAGTTGGTACTATTCTTTTGGGTATATATTTGGGCATGGCGGGGCCCTGTCTCGTCTTTATGATATTACATATCCTATGTAGAGGCTCGTAGACAGATGTACACAGGTAGATATCCCATAACCTTATCGATTTATATTTTGTATATCATTTTTGGTAGCCTTGCCAGCTTGTACATATGAGCATAGTTAATGATATTTATATAGACGTGCACATGTTGGAACTCATCTCTTTCCAGTTTGTGGTAAGTATGAGTAAGCCATGTGGGTCGCCTAGATATGAGTATGAGAAGTATGCTACGAGGCGCTCGGTAGGTTAGCCTCGGGTGCTCGTCGTGGCCCTCCGATTGGGTCGTGACAATATCATCCATTCTCTCATCCCTCAAAAACGAACCCCTCCCCTCACTACGTCAAATTTTGAATCCACTCCTCATCGATATATAGGCTTTTGAAATTCTTACCTTTATATCTAAGTTCTCTTCCTTCAAAGGCTGTCTTATCTTCTTTCCTTTGCTAATTATCTTAAAATTACTAGTATTATTTGAAGTTGAAAATATATTTCCTATGCTATGTGTCCCCTTTATTCGTTATTTTTTTATTTGACTCATCTTAAGTTCAGCCTTTTTGTTCTAAATGGAATTTTAACTAGTATTTTTTTAACTTAAAAAGAATAAAATCACATGTAAGAAAATAACAAGGTTTTGATTTCCCCTCAAATATTTCTTTACCAAAGATTTGATCCGTTCTCCTAATTTACTCACGCGAACAAAAACTAGTATTAATTATCTCAGTATATGAACTAGTGGATTTTGGTATTATAGCTGAAAAGTCGCCAGAAAACGAGCAAAATGGTGGCCCGTAAAACAAGAAATGGCAAAACAGTAGGTTTTAGCCGGGAATCATCACAATGTGGTGGCTGGAAAATGAAACAAAACAAATATTAGCACTTAATTCCTTTTTTTTTAGAAATTAATTATTTCAGTCAACAAATATAATAGTAATGATTTTTTTTATTTTAGATTTTTGGCCATAAACCAATCTTCCTTTTTTGGAAAAACAAGAAAATCAATCTAAAGTTGCCGGAAAGACAAGAAGACTGTCGGGAAAACAAGAAAACAGGTATCTTGAACATCTACAATGTTTACAAATGCTTAAAAAATGAAAATCAGTCAAAGCAGTTTCTGTTTTGAATAACTCGGCTGAACTGTATCTCTATCATTTTTGTTAAAAGGATATTATAGAATATAATATACTAAGAAAATTTAGTGTTGCCTTTTTTTTTTTTCATGCTTGTTGTCTTTTACTTCACATAGTTGTCACACCCCTTTTTTCTCACAAAAATGATTTATATGTTAAGTTCAAAAGGGATTATTTCAGAAATAACAAGAGTCGTCACTTGACAATAGATTTCGGTGTGCCAAGTCACATTAAAATTAGTTATCCCTTTTAAGATCATGTTTGCCTCTAAACCGGATCAGCGATAGAGATTCCGGTTAAGGAATTCTATTGACCTAGGGGAAGGTGTGAGGCATCCCTCGAGTCCCGTGATTTTAGCACGGTCGCTTTAGTTAACTTCGTATTGGCTTAAATTAGAAAAATCAGTCAGGTAAACTCAAACAATCACACAAGCACGCGCACCAGAAAAGTTCGAAAATAAAGTCCGAATTATTACAACCCACAAAAAAAAAGTGCGAGAAAATAAACCTATACTACACTATGCTAAACGATACTAAGCTATCCCCGACATCTGGGGTCTTCTCCACGGACAGCCACCATTGTTACATTAAGTTTTCTTCGGGGACATCCCACCCGGGAATGATTACATAATATTCACAAGCGAGTAAAAGAAAACACACACAAATATATGAACATAAAATTTTGCCTACAAACCCCGGCAATTGTCCAATTTGGCCTAAACTTTAAATTCGTGTATAGCACGTATCAAGAACAAATAAGACGTGATACGAAGTCCAAAATTCAATTTAAAATGGTTAATCCTTCCCAACGACCCAAATTCAACTTAATCTTCATTCATACTCAAATTAAAACCATCCTAGTGTTTAAGTATGCACTTGAATTTGATCATAATAGCATATTAATTCCCAAAAAATCAATTTACGGAAACAATCAAGATGCTAGATCAGAGTGTTAAACAATCAACCATTATTCATCACATATGTCATTCGAAATAACCAAACTCAAAACAAACATATATTCAGCCAAGAGGATTAAAAGAGAGGAGATAGACATTGGACCTCAAACGAAGCTTTTAACCGGAACTTTACAAAAACCCGACGAAAAAAAAACTCCAAACGCAAGCTAAACCAGATCTTTAGCGGAATTCGATGCCCACAATCCCGAACACACACCACAAAAGTTTAGAAACAAAAAATCCAACTAAAAAAAAACAACGGGGGCGGATTGCTAATTTTTTTGACTATTTTTTGAATATTTTAACAGTGGTTCGTTTGGGTGGTTGGATGAAAAATAATGGGGTCATGGTGGTTTTCTGGTGGTTTAGGGGGTCTGCGTGGTGATTGCTTTTTTTTTTTTTGTGGGTTTTTCCAGTGGGGTGGTGAAGAAGATGGTGGTGCTGTGGTGGGTTCACGACGGGTTACGGGTCTATTTGGTCACTGGTTTATGGTGTTTGTGTGGTGTCGGGATTATGGAATGGTTACGGGTTGTTTTTGGGTGGTAGTTTGACGGTGTGGGGTTGTTGACAGGGGTAGTGTGACGACAGTGGTGGAAAGGTGTTTGGTTGGTGGGACGTGGGTTTTCCGGTGGTTAAATGGGTGGTTTAAGTTAAGTTATGGTGTTTTAGTTATTTTGAGGACAGAAACAGGGGTCGTGGTGGTTGCGGAGATTT
>NC_081342.1:10329701-10350186 GCF_029784015.1 Lycium ferocissimum | reverse complement strand
AAATGACTTAATAACTGAGATATCAAGTATTAAAATTCAGACGAAGTATATAAATTAATGAGGCCTAAATCACGCCCATAACAGGAATCAGGAATGCTAAATTAGACGGTTTTCAAATGTAAAATATGTAATTCGTTTCAAAACAACTTGAAAAAAGAAAGACTATCACATAAAATGAGACACAAAAATAGTTACTATAACTATTGAGACAGTTGAAACAGGCAAAGCGGAAATAGATCTAATTACCACTTCCACGAATTTTTTGGTCGAAATGCCCTGCATGTGACCCTGTCAATAAAATAAATACTACTCTACAAACTAAGAAATACTAATGACAAAATAACAAAAAAACATTACTACCAATTAGAGGGGGAAGATTATAACCAGCACGAGCGAACATTGTTTTGATAAACAAGTAATAAGTAATGGAAAACTAGATCAATGATGAATCTGAATAATTAATAAATACTACTGCTAATTAGTATCACAACTAGTTTATGGGGGCCAACTTGGTGTTAAAGAGTACATATCTAACTCGTCTAAAATTATTAAACTATATCAAATTCAAGTCTCTTTATCACAACATGAGAGCTCCTGAAAAACCATTCCCACAAAAAAAAAAAAAAAAAATTAAAGAAAAAATCAACAAAACCAAAATATTTGATTGGAGTAAGATGGTACAAAAAGTCCCAAAAAAAAGTTTAAAATCGTACAATGAGATTGTGCTGCAGCCTACAGCGCTTATATACACAACTTTAATCCAGCAAAGAAACTGACGAAAATCAATTTTGAACATTGAACTAAATTTCAAATCAGAAATTTAAAGAGTGACCGTTATTATATGTATTAAATTAATTAGTGATGAAGACATTTTACTTATAGTAAAAGCATGTTAGTAAGGGCCATTATTGGCAAAATATAGTATTTCAAGGATATCATTTTCTTTAGAAAAAGTTTCCCGTGAAATAGTGGTGGAAATTTTGAAAAATTGATTTGAGGAGCTTATATAAAATAATACTTTCTTTCCACTTAATAATTTTTTTTCCAACTTCTTTTTAAATGAAATTCATATCTAAACACAACGTCAATTTTCAAATATTCTTGTTCAACTTTAATTATAAGTACTCTTTTTGTTAACTTTACCCAAATATTGTCCAAAAGCTTACTCCAACGAAATATATATGTCTGTTTCTTATAAATGTATGATATTCTTGACATTTTACGGTGGAACTTATGACTATTTAGAAAAAAGTGTTTAACTCTGTTTCTTATAACCATCGAAGATTGGAAAAAAGAAAAGAAAAAAGAAGAAGAGAAGTTTTCATCTGTTACAACTACAACAACATATCTAATGTAATCTCACAAGTGAGCTCTGGGGAGGGTAGATGAGGTGAACAAATAATTTTCCAACTACTATAATGATATATAATTAAAGATGTTATTAATAACTAATGCTTAGTAATTAATAATTGGAAACATTACGTAAAAATTACACTAGTGTAGTATTTAGAAAAAATGTATTTTGGCATCTGCATGCAATATGTTACTACCATTTAATTATAATATTTCGATATGAAAAACAGCTTCGAGACACGAATTAACTACCATATGTGTAACAGCTCAGGTCACCGCTTGTAGAAATTGTCTGCTTTGGGGCCTTCGCCCCTCACGGTTTTAAAACACGTCTACAAGGGAGGGTTATCCAAGCACTTATAAAGCACTCTTCGTTCTCCTCCCCAATCAATGTGGGATTCGCCTAACGCGAGTCTTACACTCACCCCCTGGGGACTCAGCGTCCTCACTGAGGTTTGCCCCACCACTGGGTTTGCCTCACCACCGGCTGTGATACCAACTGTAAAGCCTAGGCCAGCGCTTGTAGAAGTTGTCCGCTTTGGGGCCTTCGCCCCTCACGGTTTTAAAACGCGTCTACAAGGGAGAGATATCCAAGCACTTATAAAACACTCTTCGTTCTCCTCCCCAACCGATGTGGGATTCGCTACACTATGCTGCAGTAAGTAGTCCACATCTTGGTGAATGCTAATGAGCAGTCTAAAAACACGCATTGTTTCTTTCCGTTTTTGTTTGGTTGGTTTGGGTCTCATTGACTTAAGGCATGCTGGAGTCATTTCTTTTTTTAACAATTGAAAAGGAAATAAGGTTGCAGTGGACAACGTTATTCATATTTCTCTCTGTCTTCTCAGCATTTCACAATGGAAAAGAAAAAACCAAATGCTCCTTTTTCACAGTGTACTATTTGATTAGATACGATATTTGAGATTTTTTTTTTTTTTATGCATGAGCTAAATATATACAAGATACCAAAAATATCCTTACTATTAACAATCACTACAAAAAAATGGGTGATTGGTGAAGGTTAAAAGTTGCAATTCGCGGGGGTTTTATCTTCCACTAGTAAAATAGTGGAGGCTAAAATTTTCGCGAAGTTCAACTTTCAACCTCCGCAAATTACTCAATATTTTTTTTTTTTTTTTTTTTTTGTGAATTAAGTGCAATTTATTTCTTTCTATTAATTTAAAGTTTGCAATTTTTTGTATCAAGTGGATTATTTCACTAAGGCATTTGTTTTTATAAGATTAAAATGTACTATGAATCTGAATACATATATATGAATATTTAAATTAAAATAACTCAATTTGATTTTTAAATCCGCTCCATTAAATCTGACTCAACTAGATAAAAAATCCATATGAGTTACCCGCTCCTGTGCCGTAATGGCTTTAGATTTAAAACTCAGGAACAAGTTGGTCGCATATAGGTTTTTTATGTAGTTGGTCGGGTTTAAATGAAAAGGGTTTAAAAATAAAATCGGGTTATGTTGGGGAATTTGAGGGTTTCCGTTAAGACAGGGTATATTTGAAAACTTTAATGACGGGAGAAGTATTTTTTACCCAAAATTATAATGAAGGATATTTTTAGCCCTTTTCCCAAAGTAGAGGGGCATTTTCGACCCTTTTCCCTAAAATAAATACTACTCTACAATCTAAGAAGTACTTACTAATGACAAAAAATATATTACTACCAATTAGAGGGGGGAAATCGAGAGAACATTGTTTTGATAAACAAGTAACAATAATACTCCCTCCGTCTCATTTTAAGTGTCTTACTTTTTCTTTTTTGTCTGTCCCAAAAAGAGTGTCTCTTTCTGTATTTAGTAAGTTGACAATTCAAATATTCTACATGGCAAGTTTAAAATCACAAGATTTAAGGACATTTTAGTACATTAAACATATATATAATTTAAGATCACAAGATTCAAAAGTCTCCTTTTATTCGTTAAACTATGTGTCAAGTCAAACTAAGACACTTAAATTGGGATGGAGGAATTAACTGATTAGTGGAAGACTAGATCAATGATGAATCTAAATAATTAATAGGGAAAAGGGTCAAAAATGCCTCTCTACTTTGGAAAAAGGGCTAAAAATATCCTCCGTTACAAATTTGGGTAGAAAATATCCATCCCATCATTAAAGTTTTCAAATATATTCATATCTTAACGGAAATACCCAAGTCCCTCAAAATAACCCAATTTCATTTTTAAACCCGCTCCATTTAAACCCGACCCAACTACATAAAAAACCCATATCTGACCAAATTCTTCCCGAGTCTTATATCTGGAGCCACTAGGCATAGTAGCGGGTAACTCATATGCATTTTTTATTTAGTTAGGTCGGGTTTAAATGGAGCAGGTTTAAAAACGAAATCGAGTTATGTTGGGAATTTCCGTTAAATGCAGGAGTATATTTGAAAACTTTAATGACGGGAGGGATATTTTTGACTCCAATTTCTAATGGAAGATATTTTTAACCCTTTTCCCAAATTAGAGGGGCATTTTTGACGCTTTTCCCTAATTAATAAGTACTACTGCTAATTAGGATCACAACTATTTTGTGGGTGCCAATATGGTGCAAAAGGGTACATGTCTAATTCGTCTGAAATTATTAAACTATATCAAATTCAAGTCACATTATCACAGCAAGAGTTTTCCTGAAAAACCATCCCCGCAATAAAACCAAAATATAATAAGTATATGAACAAAACCAAAATATTTGATTGGAGTAAGATGGTACAAAGTCCGCGACAAAAGTTTAAAATCGTACAATGAGACTGTGCTGCAGCCTACAACGCTTATATACACAACTTTAGAGTATTTTCACTCTATAATTTCTACACATCCATAACAGAAAGGTTTGTTTTTTGTGAGAGAAGAAAATAAAGTTTTAACCTTTTTCCATTTTCGATTTTCCATTATTGTTAGTGCTTTTTTCTTTCTTTCTTTTCTTTTAGTGTGCTTCTTGTTGAATAAATGATACTATACATGGTGTTTTTGGTTGAGAAAATGAAAATGGTGAAGCTTGGGTGATTTGATGATTATGGAGTGTTAATGTTTGTGTGTAAGAAATATGAGTGAAGATTTTACATGACTAACTTAAAAAAAATGATTTTTTGACGTGAGTTTAAGACCCATTAATAACTTGTGTCATTTTAGATTTTCTTTACTTCATGTAAAATAGAGGAAAAAGGTTTAAACTTTGAACTCATTGTTGTGAGAGATTTTGGTTTCTTTTGCTTTCAGTGTGTTTTTGCTGTTAAATAAATGGCATTAGTAATGGTGTTCTTGGTTGAGAAAAATGAGAAAATGACGGTGTTGAAGGCTTGGGGTAATTATGGGAGTGGTAATGGTTGTGTACGACTCATACAGTATGAGAAACAAGTGAAAATTTTAGGTGGCTACCTTACAAAAAATCATTTTTTGAAGTTAGTTTAACTAATATATGGTGTTTTGGTGAAGGTTTCGCTGAGTTTGGTTCTTTTTTTAACGATGATTGTCGTAGTGTGAATGAAGTGAAAAATAATGTTGTATGTATGCTTATGTCTTTTATTCATGTCATAATTAAATTTATTGATTTTGTTTTGTTGATTAGCTTCAAAATGTCAAGTAAGCCGGATTACAAGAAGTTACCTGTGGAGAGAGTTACTATTAATCGGCCAAGTGTATCGCATGATGAAGATCCACGTCTATGTGAAGTCGATTTCTTCAAGAATGTAACTCTCCTTTTACTTTAATTTGACTCAAGTATTTGTTTTCCTACTCTTGAATTCATTTCAGTTGTATTAGTAGTAATATCCGTTGTTGTTTATGTTAGTTTGCTACCATATTCTATCTTTTCTCTGTTCTCTTTTGACCAGTTTCTTTATTCCCCTAAATCTTTGCACTCTCTGTAAACACTGTTTCCTGTTATCTTGGAGAGAGTTTGTTATTAAGTTGACAAGATAGGAAAACATTTCTCCTTTTCTCTTGCTTCTTGTGTGAGAGTATATGGTCTTTCTTGATTCAATTTGTGTTTATATTTTGTGGCTACAAAAGAGGAAACCATTGACAAGTGGTTAGTTGTTATTGTTGTAGTCAATCAGTTATGTAAATCAAACTTGGGAAAGTAAAGTGTGGTTTTAATTGGGATCATTATACTCATTTATTACTTTTACTCATTGTGACATGTACATTTGACAAAATAAAACAAAGAATTGTCCTGTGAAATTAGTTAAGAGGATAGATTCTTAGGAGTCGTTGGGTTTGCCATGTTAACAAAAATAATCTCGCTATAAAATTCTGTATAATTTAAGTAATGTTTGGTTGGTCGTAAGAAAAGAAATCGCGGCATAGCTTAATACAATATTTGGTTCGCTCTTATTAAACTCCGCATTGCTAACACCCAAACTTATGTGGGAAATAATGAAAAAACAAGAATGCATGTGTTAGCAATACTTGGATAAGAGTAATTAAAGAGAAAAAAAAGACCTTTAGCGGCCATTTGACTTTTGGGATAGTGGATAATTTCCCAAATTATATGGGATTATTTTATCTCGTATTTGGTTTAGTTCTTATTACCAGCCCCGAGATTGTTTAAGTCCCTATCCAAAGCGATATTTGGTTCGCTCTTATTAAACTCCGCATTGCTAACTCCCAAATTTATGTGAGAAATAATGAAAACAAGAATACATGTGTTAGCAATACTTGGATAAGAGTTATTAAAGAAAAAAAAGACCTTTAGGGGGCCCATTTGACTTTTGGGATAATGGATAATTTCCAAATTGTATAAGATTATTTTATCTCGTATTTGGTTTAATTTCTTATTACCAGCCCCGAGATTGTTTATGTCCCTATCCAAAGCGATATTTGGTTCGCTCTTATTAAACTCCGCATTGCTAACACCCAAACTTATGTGGGAAATAATGAAAAACAAGAATACATGTGTTAGCAATACTTGGATAAGAGTAATTAAAAGAAGAAGAAAAAAAAAGACCTTTAGAGGCCATTTGACTTTTGGGATAGTGGATAATTTCCCAAATTATATAGGATTATTTTATCTCGTATGTGGTTTAGTTCTTATTACCAGCCCCGATATTGTTTATGTCCCTATCCAAAGCGATATTTGGTTCGCTCTTATTAAACTCCGCATTGCTAACACCCAAATTTATGTGGGAAATAATGAAAAACAAGAATACATGTGTTAGCAATACTTGAATAAGAGTAATTAAAGAAAGGCTTAATGCATATACGACCCCTTCGAGCTTGTCCCCTTTTTCCATTTTGGCACCTCAACTAATCGTTGTTCCTATCAACCCCCGAACTCGTCCTCGTGTATCTATCAAACACAATCGACTTACATAGTATTATATCTTCAATGTAGCAACATGTTAATATATATTCTAATTTAATTATGCCATTTTTTAGCTAAGATTAGCGACAATTGAGAGGAAAAAAAAAGTAGTGCCTCTCTTAATTAATTTGTTCGGTGAAAGAGCGAGAACCCGGTACAGACATCTAAAATATTACTTTACCTTCATTACCACAATTTATTTTTTGCTTCTAATAAAATCATATTTACGGGGTTTGATAGGCTAACTTGAGGACGAGTTCGGGGGTTGATAGGAACGACAGATTAGTTAAGCGCGAAAATGAAAAAAAAGGAGACAGTTCGGGGGGCGTATATGCATTAAGCCTTAAAGAAAAAAGACCTTTAGGGGCCATTTGACTTTTGGGATAATGGATAAATTTCCAAATTATATAGGACTAGTGAATAATATCTTGTATTTGGTTTAGTTTCTTATTACCAACCCCGAGATTGTTTATGTCCCTATCCAAAGCTTTTCTCCCAAAAATCTTTAAAAAGTTAAGGTTAAAATTGAAAATTAAAGTTTATCCTAATTTATTTAGCATAACGGCAAACACATGTTTTAGTAATTTATATTATGCTCTCTATATCTCATTTTGGTCCAATATACGAAATATATATCTACTGGTAAAAGTATATCCACCAAATAATTCCGTTATTATTTAATCTTCTTATTTTCAACTACCGTTTTATTCTAAGATTAAACTGCTGCCTTTGGTGTTCAGCCTCTCTATAACCCTCTGATCCAGATACATTCCTGCAAAGTTATAGAGTATGTCTTTTGTTTGGCTTTTGCTTTTGTTCTTTGCACTCGAAAAAAAGTTAGGTGAAAACTTTAGCTAAGTTGTCATGCAAACAGACTCTCTACACTCATGAATACATTATACAAAATCCCATGATGAGCATTTTGCTACTAATTCTCAGTATTGGATTTTGTAAAGACAAGAAAGAAACTCTACATTCAGTGAAGGATGGGAAAATCAACTTGCATATATACTAGTTGGTTGAGAAGCAGACCTAAACTGAAGCTTGAGAGTCCCTGGAATATATTGAATGTTGGGGATTATAACCTGCAGAGCTGAAACCTCCATCCCATGACGTACCGTTACCCGAACCAACTTTTTCTCTGCTCCACCCTTTTCACATCTAGCTGAAGGTGGTGTGCCTCTACATCAGTTCCAATAATGTCATGCCATAGCTATATACATCAGCTTTAGTTGTGATCACCAATCTAGAGATCCATTCGGGTGCAACACAGCCCCAGGTACCCATCATGGTTGCCAACACTCTACTAAAGTCCCTTTACAAGTCCAAAATCAGAAACCTTTCCTGCAAAATCTTCATCTAGCAGAATATTAATTCTCTAGTTTAATGTCAGTGTATTAAACAATTGCGATACACTTCGTGTAAACAGCAATTCGGAATCTAACGTCCCAACTTAGATTCTGACCATCTCGCCTTAGATATGCGCTAAGAGGACATGTACTCATAAACTAGAAGCCTATGAGAATTTTCAGAACAAATTAAAATCCCCTTAATCTCACTAGATTAACATGCTCCTATTGTGCATACCTCTGCTTGAAATTCCTTTTCACCACCACCAGGCCTTCGCAGCCACGAGTGAAGAATCCAATAGGAAAACAGTTCATGACCAAGCTTCTCCGAGAATCCCTTCGTTGCAGCTAGCATTAAGCTCTTTGTATGAAAACACCTCCAAATCATTATAGGAAATACATCTTTTTCCTTATTCTTCCAAAGTCCCAATTACAACTGACAGAATTACCACAAATCCAAAGACCAAAAGCAATTTGCCTTGAATCTGTTTCTTTTGTGTATTCACCCCCCCCCCCCCCCCTCCCCTTCCCTGAACTCTTACATATATAGCTTATCACAAATCCACAGACCAAAAGCAATTTGCCTTGAATCTGTTTCTTTTGAGTATTTCCCCCCTCCCTGAACTCTTACATATATAGCTTAATCCCCAGTGGTAATTTCTAGCACAAACTAGTCCTCTCATTGTGATACAAACCAATACAAGAACAAAAATTCTTCCTCACACTCACTTTTAGTTCCAGTAATTAAAACTACCCTTGCTCCATCATATCCAACCTGAAAAGTCCCCTGCATCCCGTGAATCACCATCCAAAGGGCTGAATCCTGGTAAACGCTTACAATGGATTCAATGACAGATTATTACAGAACCCCAAATTGCCACACAAATTAAACCATAAGTACTACACAGATTCTCTGGCTTTGACCAGAACATGTTCCAACTTTGTGCCTGTTGGATCCATGTGAACTGTTTAATCTGTCCAGTGAAATCCATATATAACATAAGTAAAGAGATACTGTATAACACATATTCCTGCTTACATAGTTCTTTTATTGCTTTAAGTAATTACTCTCCAATTCTTAGATTGTCTTTTGGTGATATAATGTAGTGCAAGTGGTCTTGGGTGGGCAAGGGCTGTTTGTGTGCTGTGGAGGACCAGGGGAAATGCTGTAAGTTTGACAAACTAACACTTACATTTTCCTTTCATATATTTTCTTTATGATCTTACAATGTGTTTGTGGGAGTTGTTTTCCTCTTAAAAGGGGCGTGTTGGGCTTTTGTCGCGGCGGAAGCCATCACGGCTTTATACCACATTAAGTTGAAAGAGAAGAAACCTCTGTCAAAGCAGCAAGTTATCAATTGCCTCTTTTCTAAAACCAAGGAGCCGAAAAACCTTAAATACTGCGAGAAAACAAGATGCTTTTGTAGTCATTACAACAAATACTACAAATATGCAATGGAGGAAGGTATCTACTCTGATAGGGTGTGTCCCTATTTTGCCAAAAGGAAAAAGTGCCGTTGCGATAAGATAAAAACTGAGGTAAGTCGATGATGTTGGATTTATTGTTTTTGTTTTTTGGGTTCACTATTCTTTACATCTTTCAATTGGTCCAGGAAAAAACTAAAATCACGGGGTTTGATAAGGTTGAGAATCTCAACTTGGACAAAGAAGGGATTGAAAAATTAATTGAGGAGCAACCCTTAAGTGGCTGTATGGACTATGTGGAGAGCTTTAGGCGCCATAAGGGAAAGGTAAAATAACTTTAGTTTTGTGCTTATTTACTCTCTACTCTATTTATTCAAATTTCTCTTTGATCGGCTACAAGTTCCTACTTTTTTTTTTTTTTTTATAGGAAATTTACACGGGTCAAGCTGAATGTGACATCAACCCTGAAACCTTACTTAGAGGTGCAAGTGAGCCAACTGAAGGGCGTCACGCTGTGTTGGTTGTGGGCTATGGTGTTGAAAATGGGATTGAGTATTACCTCATAAAGAACAGTTGGGGCGTAAATTGGGGTTACGGGGGGTATGCTCGGGTTGAGAGGAGCCTTGTTATGGGCTTGTCTTTCCCGAAGCTTGATTAGTAGATAGACTTTGCTTCTAGCTGGGTCAACTATTTCCTTACAGTTGGTTTATGCTACTGTTGCACTTTTGGTAGAAAGGCTTTAATTCTTAGTTAGGTTAACTATTTCTTACTTTGTTTTGTGCTACTGTTGCAAGTTTTTGTTAAAATTTAAGAATCATAATGATGAATTGTTGTTTGCACGTGTCATCTGTTTGTCTTATTTGCATTCATAAGAAACTGTGAAGCAGCCTCAAGGGAGGATTACCAAGATGTCCGAGTCTTAACTGAATCTATGTATATGTTTATGGTCATGCCAGTTTCTTTTTACAGCCTCAAGGGAGGATTACCAAGATGTCCGAGTCTTAACTGAATCTATGTATATGTTTATGGTCATGCCAGTTTCTTTTTATGTCAGATATGATGTTGGCAAGACCTTCCTAATTGAATGGCTTGGCTCCATCAGTTCGTGCAGATGTTCTCCAACTGATTCTTATAAAGAGATATAAATCCCAAAATAAGAAAAGAGGTAGAAATGAAGTAAAAGAGAGCAACACAATATAAGAAATGAAAAACATGTCTTTCCAAAAAATATAGACAAAAAGTAACACCAGTAAAATCACAAGAGTCTCGTCCCCACTAGCCACCAAAAAGAATGTGAGTCATTTGATTGAGGTCAAATGAAGAGATATTCAAGATATACAAGAAGAGATAAGTTCAAGTATACAACCTTTCAATTTGCATGCTTTTATCACATGCCTGATTACGAGCAAAGATTTTCTATTCTCTCAAAACTATGTGGTTTTCCATTTTCCAAGTACATAGCTGAGAACCAATCCTCAAGTGAATTTCACGAGTTCAACCTAGAGCCAAGTGAATAATGAATTGACCAAAGCAAACAGAAAGTTCATAGTGGATTGACCAAAACTACAAGGACAAAAGAATGCTAGTATGCAATAAAAGCATTTAAGTTCACTTGGATAAAAGGACCTAAGAATTCTTATGTGCAATTAAAAATAGTGATGCTACAGAATCTCATGATTACAGCTATACATGAAGTTCCAATACATTTGATGGAAAGTATCTCAAGAAATGGTCCGTTAGTTCGGGTTTAAGCAAGCTCCAGCGGTAGACACACTTTAAGACGTTCAAAACTAATCAGTTGTATATAGGAGGATTCCATTTTTGATAATTAAACGATGTGCAGTAGTTATTCATCCAATCAAGAGTCATATTATTGTTGTAGTAAAAGGTCTGATGATCGTCAAGTTTTGGCTTACCCTAGGCCGCTTTTGCTAACCAGTCAATTGCCATTGTGTCTATATAAGTAATAGTTGTGCGTTGTCGACAAATTTAAAAGGAAGGAAGTGCACTTCTTGAATCCCCCTCTAGTCAAGAGAGCAGAAATAAATATAAAAATTCAGGTATAAGTAAGTCAGTGCACTTCTCTAATCATGAAAGTTGCTAATCATTCGTATAAAAAATGACGGGATGAATTTGCCTCTAGCACGCAATATGCGTGAAATAAGTGAAAGTAGGATCCACAAGCAAAAATTAGGAAACATTGCATAAATTCAGGTTAACTAGTAATACAATATTATTTTACTAAGATAACTGAAGTGTTTTAGCATGTTAAATTAATTAAACTTTTAATTAATACCTTTTTGGCGTCTACCAGTAAACCCACAACGCAAGCATCAATAGCATGTTGGTTTTCCACTTTTGAAGCTCTAGCTCCAAGAATAACAATAGTTTCTACAATTTTCTTTGCAAGAAACTGTACCAGCCCTCACAAGAAAACAAAATGGATCTACATGGCCCAATTAAATTTAATAAATGAATTAAGATGCTAGAGTCGGAATCAAAGCTGCACTTGACAAGTCCGGATTTAAGAACTTTTCGTCCAAATCGTGCTTGAGTTGAAGAAGCTTCCACTAAATCTAGATCTATGAAGACTTAAGCAAAAGGTTGACTGTACATGACATTTTGAAGACAACAAGTAGATTGAGAATTGATACTTTTGGACTTAGAATTGGATGAGAAATAAGATTTCAAGAGTTGTTCTCCATCCTAACTCAAATATTTATCTCAAAATATTTAAAGCTACGACTCTTTCTTGAGTTCTTCCTTCTTCATGTTGCTTTATTGTATCACTAGCAAGATTATTTAGAGGTAATCCTAGTGACACAGGGTCCTTTCAGGAATAAGCCTGTGAACTCAACAACATAGGAAAATAAACAGAGCTAAAAGGTTAGAATGAAATATGAAAAAATATAACGCCCTCAACAAGTAAATAACTGATATAAGTAAGGGAAAGCCTGAACAAAGATTTAACTCCCTTATTGGTGTTAAAAAAAAAAAATTCAACTTCATTAGAGCTCTGTAATCGAGATACTTGATCATTGGAGCGTCCATGTATATATATATATAAAAAGTAAGTTGCCTTCTGTATACAAATACTGAGCAGATATTGTAGAAAGTATTAATATAATCCATAGCACTACATACTCAGTACTCAGTAGCTTAAAATGCTCTTTTCTTATGACCTCAGATTTACAATACAAAAGCCAATACATAATATTCTAAAGAAATTGAGGCATAACATACGTTATTGAGGAGGAGAAGAAATGGTAACTAGAGAAAAGGAACCTGGAAAAAGAGCTCAACTGTAATTGTAAGGTTGTCCAAGTCTGTATGAAAGAAAACCAAAAGCTGGATAACATCGCTCGATTGGTATTTAAATTTTTTATGCAATTGCACCTAATCAGAAAGGATACATAATAGTAAGCATCAAAGTATCTTCCCTTCATTTATTTTAGGTTGCACCCAAATGGGGTGACGATGGCAATTGAAACGGCGCAAAAAGATGGTGAAATTGAAATAACACATCAAAGGGAGGTGCAGAATCCCACCACTTTGTTCAATCATAATAACTAGAAATATCTTCAACTAGAGGTCCTTTTCTGTACTATACTCCAACTCTATTTCTCGTGTGACATTGATGAGATTCTAATGTTCACACCATTAGACAGAAGATGATGCTTCTACATTGTGCTGGATCTTACCAGATAAAAGAAAAAGACATTAAGGCTGCAACCCTTAATATTTTTTTTGTTTCTCCGTTTGTCAGTTTTCTTTCTTTTATATCAAATGGGTGAAATTTATGAGATAAAACTAGCAACCAAACAGCTTTGACAGACAGTATAATTAACAACTTGACCAATTATGAAAACCACAGCCTTCCAGTGAAGTCTAACCAACTAATGTTCATTATGATCATAAGTTCTGACGCCTGAAATCTTTAAGACAATAAAAGATGAACTATTGAGGTATGCCTAAGTTCCAGAAGCATCAAAGATGGACTTGCACTATACAACAATATGAAAGGACAACCCAATGGAAAGGCTCTACGTACATAATAATGTCTTTATCAGAAACATACTCTCAGAAATAAAATGTACAATGCAAGAACCATGTTCCGCGCCATAATTATTGATCTAAAAAGAAGACAATAATAGATTCATCTATTGAGGGTTCGAATATCGAATGTAGAAGGACCGGAGCAGTATAAACACACGTAAGGAGCAAATCAAATACAAATTACAAGTACTAACTATCCACAGCAAGCTTCAAAAGTAAATCTATTCGCCTGATATTTAATAAGCTATCCACATCAAGTATCTCAAAAAAAACTGAACTATGTCATTTGTTATATTCAACATCTTGTTATCATTCATTGACACATTTTCACTACAATTCTAATCATCACTTAGATCGTCTTCATGAATTTTGAATCAGATTCTTCCATCTCTTCATATAAATCAACACAAACAAAAATAAATCGAAGCTCCATTGCTAAATCATCATACGATACTAAAAGTGGGAAGGCCCATAGTTAAAAGTTGGATTACAATTTTACCCATTAGATAGTTCATAGAGGTTGTGCGTCTACCAAACAATGTATGAGGGACCTGATTATCTACCAGTTCCCTGATGCAGTGTAGAAAGTAAATAACACAAGATTTTACCGTGGAAAACTCCTTATTCAAGGGATTAAAAATCACGACCTACTATGTAGGATTTCAACTCCACTACACCGAGCGATGTTTAGATTACAACTTCTTGCAATCTAGGAATTTAACTCACATAAATCTCTCACCCTTACAATACACCTTTTGTAAGCTACACACTATGACTACCCTTAGTCAAGCACACAAACACGTTTGACTAACTCTAGCCAAACCAACTAATACAGCTTGTCTAACTCTAGCCAAGGGTACCACTCAATAGATTGAAAGGCAAACTGCCTAACAACTCCAAGAATTTAAAGTACCTACAAACAGCTTCTTGAAGAACGTACAATTTATAGAACATGAACAAAGCTTATAACAAACTGGGGGACATTTGAATATTCAGTTGTTGTGATCTGATCCTTCAGTTTGTAGTCACCTTTGTTTTGAACACTTGGAGAATCTTGTGACTGCTGCACTTTTAAGATGATTCTAGGTTTTCCAAGTGATGCTCAATGTATTGGAATAAGTTGGATATATATTGAGAGCATATGGGTAGGATAGAGACCACTCATCACGTTTGACTTAAAGTAAAAGCACGGCAACAGCTCTGCTGTACTTGTGTGCAATTGGCACCGTAGCTTTACAACTGTTGCTGTGCACTGCACACTGTGTATAGATAACATATAGTAGACCAGGTCCCTCTCGGTTGCTTCAGCCGTTTGTCAAATCATCAAAATATAAAATACGCAACTTATTAATTTTCCCCTTTTTGATAATGACAAACAGGGAGATAATGTTCCCCCAGAGACTCATGTTACATCATTGATGTTCCCCTTGAGAATCAGTACCCCTTGAGATGCAGATGACCTTCCATAGATGCTCCCCCTGAGAACCAGTTTCCCTCCCATTGATGTTCCCCATAAACTGCAGTCATTCCTCGTTTTGATTTCCCCTTTTTGGCATCATCAAAAAGAGATAGAGTTAATTGTTCAAAAGAAGTTTAATAGCATTAACTCGGAGCCACTTGGCCAACACAGCATGAACAGTTGTATAAACAAGCAGGAGAAACAGTGCAACAAACAGAGGAACTCTCAAACCATCAGAGATGGCAAGCAGGAGACAATAATCAGATCAATTAGTATAAGTTGGCTGTCATAGTGCCAAACCACATAGCAAGGAGAAAAAGAGACAGAAAGGCATAGGGGTTGACATAAGAGGGAAAAAGATTCAGTGAAGGAGAGGGAAATGAGAACTGAGAAAGAAGAGCTGCCAGGAGTTTATCAAAGCATGCATGACTGTGATCTTGTAGCATCTGGTCGCGAAGGACGGAGACCCTATGCTTTAGCTGTTCATTAGCGACTTTCAGACGCATAATTTCAGCGTTTGCAGCTTTCAAGGCACAAGAGAGGCTGGATACCTGGGAGTAAATTTTAATCAATATGGGCTTGGCCAGCAGTCTTCTCCAACCAATCCTTTATTTAAGTAGGGTTGCTAAGATTTTTTAGCCGTATAGAAGTGAGGTACTCAAAAGCCCAAACTTTTTTCGAAAAAGGTTTTTACCAAGTACCCAAATTGATGCTTGAGAAAAGAATAATTAATTTAAAAAAAATATAAGTAAATTAAATAAAAAGATAAAAAGTAATGAGAAAAAAGAATGTACTTACTATAAAGTAGTAATTAGAAACTGGAGTAATAATTTTTAGTCTTAAAATTTATATTATGTTTAATTTCTTTTGAACATGATCTGAATTAGTGATTAAAAATAATAATTTATATTTGTTCTCTTGAATTTTTTCTTCTATGATATAGATTTGCGCAAGAATGGGTGGTAGAAGATTCTATTTCATATTGCAAAAGTTTCTTCTATTTCATATTGCAAAAGTTTCATGTTCAAATTGTACCAAGAATCACTTAGAAAATGTTATTTCGGAAGACGGAAAAAACTTAAAGGGCTGACCCGTCCTAGCCGTATTTGTCGCTAGGGCTTGGTTGAAATTTTGCCATTTTGTAGGCCCTTGATTAAAAAGGGCTAGCCCGTCTAGCCCATTTAATTCTTTGCCTTTTAGCATCGGGGGGCGTAACCATTTTGACACCTCTACCTGGGACACTCCAGACTGCGCGGTTCTGACACTCCTAAAAAACTGGCAAAAATCAACAGGAAAAAACAGACGGATTCCGGTGCTTTTTTGACAATTTTTTAAAATCTTTTATTTTAAGAAAACCGACGGACTGAGTCGGTTACTTTTTTGGCAAAAATACACGAAAAATATAATTATTTTTTATATTATTTGCTAAAATAAACCAACGAACTCCATTGGTTTTTTATTTTTATTTTTTAATTAAAAATCTGATGAAGTTCGTCAGTTTTTGAGCGAAAAAACAGTATAAATTAAAGGGAAAAGGGTCAAAATACCCCTCTACTTTGGAAAAAGGGCTAAAAATATCCTCCGAACTTATTTTGGGTCAAAAATACCCCTCTCATCCTTAAAGTTTTCAAATATACCCCTCTCTTGATGGAAATTATCCCTCAAAATCATTTGTTAACCTGCTCAATCATTTAAATCCGACCAAACTAAATAATAACCCATAAGATCCCTTTATTCCCCCAATACATAGGTTTGAAGTTTGAGGGTACTGGGGGAATAAGGGGATCTTATGGGTTATTATTTAGTTGGGTCGGATTTAATGGAGCGGGTTTAAAAAATGATTTTGGATTATTTTAGGGGATAATTTCTATCAAGACAGGGGTATATTTGAAAACTTTAAGGATGGGAGGGGTATTTTTGACTCAAAATAAGTTCGGAAGATATTTTTAGCCTTTTTCCAAAGAAGAGGGGTATTTTTGACCCTTTTCCCTAAATTAAATCAATGTAAGTATTTGATCAAAGAATATGAGTGGTCTAATGGTAAAGCCCTTTAATGCCACAAGACATACCCGGGTTCGATTCCTAGTGCTACATTTCATTATTTTATTTTATGTTTTATATATAAAAAAAAAACCGACAGACCATTTTTTTTACATAATCGACGCAGTCCGTTGGTTTTTGAAAAGCGACGTAACATAAATCGACAGACCGTTTGTATCGATTTTTTGTCGGTTTTCACCAAAAAATTGACGCAGTATGTCGATTTTTGCCTTTTTTAGTAGTGTGAAATGGTCAATGTCAACAATAACGATGTCTTCGTGAGATTTCTTCTCGGTTGAGGAGTAATCTCTTTGGTGCATTGAGGACCTGATGCCCTACGATTGCCACTTGTTCTCTATTGGGAGGAACGAGGTCCGATGACTCGTGACTTAGGGATTTTTGTTTTCAACACTTTTCCTCTTTGAATCACACTCTGCGTCCCATCAGTATTTGTAACATCCGCAGCTAGCACAACATCCTTGTCTTTTGTCACGCGTACGTAGATCCGAGTATCTCGCTCGGGCTAAGAGAGCATATTCCTCGTTGGAATCTATTGGGAGCTTCACAGACCCCAGACGATAAATGACCAATAATACCCTCACCATTTTTCATGGATTGCAAGGTTTGTGTAAGAACGGTCAATATTGCAGCATCACTGTGTGGGATTGTTGATCTACTTTTTCCCTTTGTTGAGATGTGCTCACTGATTTCCATGGACGATTTAGTAATTTCCCTTTTTTCTTCGGATGCAGTAAGGACCAACCCATTTCCGAGAACCGGTTTATTCATTTCAAATCTCGCAAGCTTTTCTTCTGGCATATTTATGATAGCTCTGTGTTCTTGTGTGGCATTCTCTTTGGTTAAGTCAAGCTGGTCAACTTGGGCTGAGTTTGTCGGAAATTTTTCAAATTTTCTAAGAGATAAATTCTTACGAATCCGAGCGAGACCAGAGATTTGGAATCTTGACAGGGATTGGAGACTGTTTTCTAAGGAGCTGGGAGACTTGGTTGCGGCGTGGAGATGTGAATTTGAAAGGGGAAGAAGTGGATTTTTTTTTTTTTAGCTATGGTGGAATTTTCTTTTGGTAGCCGAGGGTCTTTCGGAAAGCTTGACATCCCTACCTTTCAAGGTGGGGGTAAGGTGCGACACTTTATCCTCCCGGACCTCACGTTGTGGGATCCCGGGTATGTTGTTGTTGTTGGTGGTGGTGGACATGTTAAGGATGAGGACACCGATATTGGATGATAAATTCATTATAGAGAAACTGATGTTGAAAATGAATTCAAAGTGATAGAGAGGAGAAGTGGAAGTAGGGTTGTGAACTACGAGTAGAAAGGGATAGAGAGAGAAAAGAAATTATGAATTTATGAGAAGGTAGGTGAGCTGAGTAGATCAAGTTTGAGATGACATGGCACTATAACAGTTTTAAGAATTTATGCATGCATTGAAAAGATTACTAACCTGAGTTACAGAGAGCTGGTCCCTGAACTGGTAGACGGCAGATTTAAGAGAAACTCTGAAATGTGCACTGTCACATAAGGTTGTCTAAGATAAGACTGTCATGCGTGTATACCTGTAACAGTATAGGAGTGAGTTAGATGCCATCGAAAAACACTTTATTGTATGTAACTCTCCTCTCATCATAACCAAACGAAAAGAAGGTCAGTTAGGCTTGATCAAGCCCAACTCAAGACGATTTCTTTCAAAATGCTCCCTGCTCAAGGCCTTTGTGAAGATATCAGCAACCTGGTCTTCTGTCTTGCAAAACTTCATGCATATGTGACTCTTTTCAACATTGTCTCTCAGGAAGTGATGTCTAACATCAATGTGCTTGGTTCGTTTACGATGCACAGGATTCTTGGCCAAGTTGACTGCACTTGTGTTATCACATAGCAAAGGAACGAAAACAGCAAAAACACCAAAATCCTCTTGCTATTGCTGATCCATAGCAATTGAACGTAACAAGAAGCAACAACAGCATATTCAGCTTCAGCAGTAGAGAGAGCCACTGAGTTTTGTTTTTTTGTTCCCCAAGATATCAAACATGATCCCAGAAAATGTGCTATGCCATATATGATCGTCCTGTCTACCAAAATAATCAACATAGTCAGCATCTGTATATCCAATCAATTCAAAACTATCTCCAGAAGGATAATATAGGACTCAGTCTGGAGTTCCCTTGAGATATCTCAAGATTATTTTTGCAGCCTTCAGATGAGATTCTTTGGGACACGATTGAAATCTTGCACATAGCCCTACACTGAACAATATATCAAGCCTGCCAGCCGTTAAGTATAACAAAGACCCTATGATTCCCTTTTATATTATCTCATTTATAGGAGCACCAGGTTCGTCCATGTCTAGTTGGGTGGTGTTGACACCCAATTTTGTCCCTCCTTTATTTAATTTAATCGGGTTTCTAAATTTACTGACGAGCTAAATACTTTATTTTTCACTATTTTTATTACTACTACTATTAATATCCCTACTGTTATTTTCAACATTATGAGCATTACTTTATCACAAATTCTTGTCATCGTTTCATTTTTTGGGTTCGGACCCGTCAAATTAATTACAAGACAACACTTTGCTAAATTCTTATTTTCTACATATTAATTGTTAATTGTCTTCACATATTATATTGTACTAGTTATTAAATTAGAAGTCAAAAAAAATAAAAAATGAAGGAGGAAGACTATATTTTCAGCCAAACAATAGCCAAATTCGTAACAGCCCACATATTCTCTACCCAGTCCGGCCCAAAATGGATGACCCGGTCCATTTCCCTTCATTTCATCAACTTCAGCCAAACTAAACCTAATCCCTATCTCTCTCTCTCTTTCTTCAAAACAGCAGCCGCCTCCTCTCTTCTCTCTCTCTCTACGCTCTCTCTCTCTCTTCAGCCACGCTCCCCTCCACTCTCTCACTACGCTCCCTCCACTCACTGTTGTCCCCCACGTTCCCCGCTCCTCTCTCTCTCTCTCATACGCTCCTCTTTTTTTTTAACCGAATCAAAACCCTATAAAGGGACTGTTCTTGAGTCGTTTTAGAGGGGGATTTGGATGATCAAGAGACCCGAATCAACAAGGAACAAAAACGGGATCGGGCAAGATCGAAAAGGAGAAAAACAAACCGAAAAATCCCCCTCAAAACAGATTGAACACGATCTGAAATTTCCACGAATCCCCCTACAAAAATACAAGTTTTAATCACCAACAAACAGCCAACAACTACCCTATTTTAATTTCTTTTTCTGTTTTAAAATTTTAATTATTTTAATCGGGTTCGGTTTCGTTCGGAACAGACAAATCCGTGACCTCGACGACCCCGCCCATTGCGCACAAAACAGACTCGTCATCTCCCGCATTCGGTGTTGGGCCAAGAGTGTAACACCCCGCATCTTGGAACTATGTCTAAGCTCATATCATTAGAGTTCTAGTGGAAACATTTAAGGTTTGACGTTTTGCGAAAATGGT
>NC_081342.1:10316273-10329601 GCF_029784015.1 Lycium ferocissimum | reverse complement strand
CCAGGTTTGTTGAAAAAATTTCCCCTCTTGGTCCGTTAAAAAAACACTTTTGACGTCCTTTGGAATAGTTTAAATTTCCCCTATGGATCAAATCTATAGTTTTAAATTGCCTTTTTCAGCCACGGGTAACATTTGACTTTTTATTCTTTCCGGTTGTACCATCCCGGGTTGTCTTTTTTACGTAGTTTTCCCCTTAAAAATCAATTTTTTTATGAAATACCCACTCCCAGGTCTATCAGCATTCCTGTCTGATGGTTTAGGGACGGGTACACCCAACTTTATTTCTCTTAAATTGATGAAGCTCTTCTTGCATGACTTGATTATCTAGTTAGCATCTTTGAGGCTTCTTTGATATTTTTAGGCTCGATTTGGGACAGAAAGGTAGAGAACGTGAACATATTTCTCGCACTTAAATCTAGTTTGAATACACGAGTCAAAGGAGTAATCATATTGTGAAGAGGATGAATCCTTTGTGCTTCCATTTGGAACTTTAAGTTGCAAGAGTAGAAAGGCAGTGCCCATCGTGTTGGATCCATTATTTGCGTTGATTTATGCACTTGACTTCTACTTTCTTGATCAACATCGGGGAGTTCTGAGGCATACATCTGCCCTCCATGTGCACTTCCAGAGTAGTAATTTGAGAATCAGATCTTCTGCCCCTTTTGAGGGGCTATCAATATCAGTTTCATCAACTTGTTTGATTAGATTCATCAACTCCGTTTTTCCATTGGATATCTCAATGGCCTCATTAGGTACCTTTGGAAATGGCCCATCTTCATCCTCATCATTTAGAGCCTTGACACTTTCTTGGGAGTTTGATTCATCGAAGATCACATGCACACTTTCCTCTACATATTGCGTCCTTTTGTTGTAGACTTTGTATGCCTTCTTGTGAGATAGGTAACCGAAGAAACCTTACATTTCTTTTAACGTCAAACTTTCACGATTATTTCCCTTCTATTGTTGGGACAAAACATTTGCGACAAAGGCTCGCAAGTATGTCGACTTGGGCTTCCTTCCATTTAACGGACTCATAAGGAGTTTTTCAACGAAGACATTATCATGCGTCATTTATTATGTGACAAAACTGTGTTGATAAGCTTGACGAAACCTTTAGACACCCACGCTCGCTATCGACATTAATTAAGCCATATCTTTAAGTGTTACATTTTTCGCCCCACAACCATTTTGTGGAGGTGTCCAAGGGGCAGAGAAATTGTGACTAATACCATTTTCAGCACAGAATTCGTCAAATTTTGCATTTTCGAATTCAGTACCATGATCAGACCTTATGCTCACAACAAGCACACCAAGCATTACTTGAATCTGATTTATGAAGGCATAAAACACAGGGAATGTTTCATCCTTGCTTTTCAAATAAGGATCCATGTATATACGGAATGAGTCATCCTGATCACAAAGATGTATTTCTTTCCCTCCCTGCTTGGAATTCTCATCGGTCCACATAGATCCATGTGAAGAAGTTCAAGTGGCCTCGAGGTGCTTACTTCCTTTTTTGGTTTGAAAGAGGATCTCACTTGTTTCCCTTTTATGCAAGAATCACAAGTCTTGTGATCTTTGAATTTTGTTTTTGGTAATCCACGAATCTGGTCCTTCGCAGCAAGCTTATGTAGTAGCGAATAGCTCACATGCCCTAATCTTCTTTGCCAGAGTTCAAGGTCATCCTCCATTGCACTTAAACAGGTGAGATCATTCTCACTTTGAGGACCAAAATCTGCAACATATATGTTCTTGAATCTTTTAGCAATCAACACCACTTCGTTTGTAGAGAGATTTGTGACAGTTCAAGAGCATGACAAGAACTTTACTTCATTTTCTTTGTCACAGATTTGGAACACACTTAGCAGGCTATATTTCAAGCCATTTACATAATATACATTTTTAATAGCATGATAGAGTGTCCTTCCAACTTTATCCACTCCAAGAATGTACCCTTTTTTGCTGTTTCCAAAGGACACACTTCCACCTTGAAAGGCTTTGAGTGAAAGAAAATCATCTTTTTTACCGGTCACGTGCTTTGAGCATCCATTGTCCATGTACCATCTATGACCACCTTCATTTATTTCAGCCTTATCCTGCTCATTGTCTCCATCTGCATATGTCTTGGCCATAAGAGCAAAGATTAACTCATAATCATCGAGTGCTAGCTTGTGAAGAGAAATCTTTTTGCTGGAGCGACTGGACCTTTCGACCATTCTTTGAAACTTTCCTGTGAAATATGCCATATTAGATTCATTAGTCCTTGTTGGTTTTGTAATCAAGTGTCCTTCCTTTAAGTTTGGTTGAGCAGCCATCTAAAAAAAACTTTCTAGGTGTTAACCTATTAGAAAGCACCCACTCTGATACTAATTGATAAAGGTTGTGCGTCTACCAAATAATGTATGAGGACACGATATTCTATACCGGTTCACGATGCGTCGGACAAGTAAAGAACACAAGGATTTTACATGGAAATCTCCTTGCTCAATGGATTAAAAACCATGACCTACCACGTAGATTACAACTCCACTACACCGAGCAATCTTCAGATTACAACCTCTTACAATCTAGGAATTTAACTCACATAAATCTCTCACCCTTACAATACACCTTTTGTAAGCTACACATTATGACTACCCTTAGTCAAGCACATAAACACGTTTGACTAGCTCACTAGCCAAACCAACTAATACACCTTGTCTACCTACAGCCAAGGGTACCACCCAATAGATTGAAAGGTAAGCGCTTAACAACTCTACGAATTTAAAGTACCTACAAACAACTTCTTGAAGAAGAGTAGGTTTACAATTTATAGAATATGAATAAAGCTTAAAACAAACTAGGGGACATTTGAATATTCAGTTGTTGGGATCTAGCCCTTCAGTTTGCAGTCACCTTTGTTTTGAACACTTGGAGAATCTTGTCGTAGACTTTTAAGATGATTCTAGGTTTTCCAAGTGATGCCCAATGTATTGGAATAAGTTATATATATATATATATATATATATATAGACTTAAAGTAAAAGTGCGACAGCGACTCTACTATACTTGTGTACGGTTAGCACCGCTTTATAATTTGTTGTTGTGCAACTTGTACATAATCGTGTATAGAGAACATATAATAGACCAGGTCGCTCTCGATTGCTTCAGTCGTTTGTCAAATCATCAAAACATAAAATACACTACTTATTAATAGTTTTTTAATTAATAAAAATAATAATAACAATAAAATAAATAGAAGTAATTGGCAAAAATCAGAAATACTCTATTATTCTCTTTCTTACTTAATTATCAGTATTGGTCTTTTTTCTAGAGTGTCTTTCTTATCCTATTTAATATTTTATTTACTCCGTATTTAGATCTCTCTTAATGACACATTACGCTTAGTCCAACGGTTTCATCTACCACTAAGTTGAACCCTACCGTTTCATTTATCAAATTCAGTTTTTGTACTCCATTTATCTCTTGTTTTCCTTTTGTTTAAATTGTTTAAATCTCTTCAATGGCACATTGCACACGACCCATGGTTCTATCTACTCAATAAATCCATTCCTTTTCTGATTTCCAAATTTCAGTTTTTCAGCTAAGCATTGATTTGAAAAATGCAATAAAGAAAGATTAAATTTACATTCAATTGGAATTCCCTCTAAAAAGATTTTGTCAGTTAAAAGCTTTACCCTGTAGTTCAATAATTAGAATGCAACCACATTTATGAGGTCCATTGGGGTTGCGGCCATAGTTTGGTGGTCTCTTTGAATCTTAATAGTAGCTAAAATTAGCATTCATTATCTTTAGGAAATTAAAATTTTCCCCTTAAGCCTTTTATTTGTCACTCGCACACAATTTTATGTGATTTTTAAAAGTTTGTATTCATTGATTAAGGGTACACGCTAGGGGTGTACAAAGTAAACCGACAAATCGCACCAAACCGATAAATCGAATCAAACCGAGAAAAAAACCCGATTAGTGGTTTGGTTTGACTTGGTTTGGTGTTGAAAAAAAAAACTCGACCATAATTGGTTTGGTTTGGTTTTAGCTAAAAAAGTCAAAACCGAACCAAACAAACCCACATTACATGTATTCAATTTTTAAAATATTTTATACATAAAAATATTTATTTGTAATGTAATTTATAAATATTTCTTAAATTTTTTTTTGTAGTGTTTTATCTATTATCATATTATTCAAGCTTGAAATTAGAATTTTGAATGTGAATAGGTTTTATATCCTATGGATGTTATTAACTCATATAAAGTCCAAACCAAAACCAACTCAACACTAATACTAACAAAAGAAATTCAATTTACCACTAGGAATGACAATAATGTAGGATATATCTCCTTTAGTTTTGCATAATTGGTTTACAGAGTGAAAATACATTACTTAAGTTTTTTTTTTCTTGTCATGTAATTAATACTTATTAGCCGTACTTATTTTAGGATGACTTAGTATTTTTAGATTATGGTCATTTTCTTTATGGCTTGTTAATTAACAATATTTATTTTAATCGATTTTATTATCTTTTGTTATTTTAATACAATGTCATCACTCTTCTCACATTTTGTGTTATTTTCTTATGAAACACTTTAATTACATAGTTGTATCTTACTAGGACTAAAGAAATATTTGAAGTAAAAGTTATATATTTTGTATCAAGACTATTCCGAAAACAACCCGAATAACCTGAGAAAACCGAATAACCCGAGAAAACCCGAGGTTGAAAAACCCAAATTTTATTGGTTTGGTTCGGTATATAAATTTAAAAACCCGACGCAATTAGTTTGGTTTGGTGTTTAAAAATCGAACCAACCCGTTCCATTTATTACTGTACATTAATGCGTAAGGCGCGGGCCCAGAAACTAGTAATATTTCATATAAAAAGTTTTAGGAGAGTTTTTCAGCTTCCTCTTGTTCGTCTTGAACTGTTTACAGTGGCATCGATCCATTTTAATCATAATAGCTAAACAAAGAGTATATGCAAGGAGCGCAATATGCATACAATTGTCAATCTTTTATACCAATACTGTGTATAATTTGAACTCCTTTTCTCACTAATGCAACCGATGTCTGTACACGGAAGTGATGATGAACCATCTTAAAATGATCAGAAAGAAACAATTAAGGAATCAAAATTTGGTCTCCCACTAATTCTATACTAGTCTCAAAATATTTAGTAGTACAATATTAATTAGAGGTTTGCTGGTTCAGTCGAATAGAAAATTCAATCGACAGTAGTAGTTGGAATTTGGAAACTTCAACATCCTTATATAATTATGAAAACACAAGTCCACACAGACAATTAAGTCTTGACATCTCAAAATTTGATACCTCACTGTTAGCAAACACCATGCTCTTCTAGAGGCCTCTGATTTCATAAACGATTCTTTCGTAGGCATTTGACTCCCGATTCAATCGATGAATCATTATCAAACTAAATGCAATATGTTTATGTCCGTAAAGATCCCGCCACCAGAGTCCCTTGGCTTGAATCTTTAGTATTCTCTTATTTATTTACATGTGTTTACTATTTAGACAGTACAGGCGACGCACATGCTACAATGGTTGGACCAAAGGAAGGTGAGCTAATGATAAATAACTAGAGTGGCAGACACAGACGATTTAAATAAAGCAAAATCCAATTGAATCATTACTAAACTAAAATAGCTTCGACAATCTCACTTCTACAGATAGCTTGTCTCATCTCTTCCGAGATCGGAACCTTTTATCATGACTTAGCGATTAAGGTTGAAAAAAAAAAAGAAGATGAATTTCTAATCTTGGATTACTAATTGGTGGAACACTGAACAATCCAAAAAATTCTGAATAGTATTCAAGGAAAGGTTTTCTAATTAGAGTACTGTCAGATTTCTTATTCTAATTTGGGGAAATTTCAGTAATGTATAATCCAGCATACAAAATTGCATTTGCGTAGCCATATTTTTAAATTACACCCGCATAGCCACTTTTTGACGGTATACAACAATATACACCTACTGTAAGCAATGTATAAACCTTGTATAAAAGTGAATAATATTGTATAAGAGGTGTTTAAACATACGGTTACCCTGGTATAACATACAGTTACCCTGGTATACATTATTATACAAACTTATACAAGAGGTGTTTATACATAAGATGTGTTTATACACAATTCTATATGTTAAAAAATGTATAATAATGGATATCCGGTGGAGATCTAGTGGTATAGGGGATAGGATGAAGAAGACGAACCTCTTCGGTGGAAATCTGTGGGAATCCGGCTGGAGATCCGGTCTAGATCCGATCGTTTAACGAAGAGGAGGAAGGAGATGACCTCTCCGGCGAATTCTCTGGCAGCCTCTCGGCCGGCTACAACGGGTAAGAAATAAAAGTTTGTCCAAACCGGGTAAATATTTTACAGATTGGTATACGATATGTAAAAATCCTTGTCTCCATGTTTATATATATATATATAATTTTTTTTTTTTTTTTTTTGTTTGTTTGTTTGTTTTGTTTTTACTTTTAATGATAAGGATGAAAGTCTTATTAGTCTTTCAATAGTTTAATAAAGTTGTAAGAAATAATGTGGTTCAAACTGTTATGGGTAAACCCTTCAGAAAACTTTTAGATAAAATTGTCCCTTCAATGTAGTTGTGTTTAAAATCAATCATAGTAGATAACCTAAACCAAAAAAGTGTTGTTAATATTGATATCGGGTTATCAGATTGACGATTTGGAAATTGTTTAAAATTTTATAAGTAACGAGTTATCAATTTGAGTTCGGATTGTCTAATTTTTATACCGGATAAACCGATAACCTGTTAATTTCTACAAATTTACAATATTACTCATGACTGTATAAAGTCATCTAGGGTGCACAGATCTGTTCAATAAGTTGGATTTCATGTACTGAAAATATTTGAGCTGATAAGATAATAAAAGTCATCATTAAGTCTTTTTCGTATAACCATATTGTTATAGATTGTGCGTCTATCAAACAGTATACGAAGGGACCTGGTTAGCACCGCTCTTCTCTTATGCAGTGCGGTAAATAAAAGGATAGGATATTTATAGTGGAAAACTCCTTGCTCAAGGGGTTAAAAACCACGACTTGCCCCAGTAGGATTTCAACTCCATTACACCGAGCAACTTTAGATTACAACTCTTGCAACTTAGGAATTGACACCCTTAATCCCTCACCCCTTACAATAATCTTAATCCTATTGTAAGCTACACATGACTAACTCTAGTCAAGGACACTCTAATACACCTAGACTAACTCTAGCCTAGTGTACCACTCGGAAGCTTAAGTAGGTAAACAACCTACAAACAACTACTGAGAATTTAAGCTATCCACACGCAGAGCTTTCTTTTGAGAAGAGTGGGTTTACAAGTTATAGAACAAAAGAATAAAAGACTTACACACCCTAGGACTTAACACATCTTCAGTTGTAGGGGAACTGATCCTTGGAATGGTTTAAACTTTGTTCTTGAATGCACCTTAAAAGTTGGAGACTTGCACTTGAGATCTGAACGATTTTGAGTTGTTTTTGCAAGAATAAATCTTCACTTGAGATATGTTGCATTTATATAAAGAGATGTAAGGTGAGAGAGACAGGTTATAAACTTTAGACCGTTGGTCAAGACTAGGGGTGGGCATGGTATGGTATATATCGATTACCATACCGAAATGTAAATTTTTATCGTGGTTTTGGTATTATGTTATTTGGTACGGTATTTAGTATCCATTTTTAAAAAGTTCGGTATTCGATATGGTATTCGGTATCTAAAAATAATATACCGAAATACTTAATACCATACTGAAGTATATAGTTACATATAAATGTCATATATATTAATATTTTAGTACTAACAAATATATAAACAAGTATTAGTACAAAATTAATTGTTTAAATATTGGAATTTTGATTAATCTACGTTAATTGAAATGCCCTTTTGTGTAATTGATTTACGAAGGGGATTAATTGTGCTTCTTTTGAATATATTTACATGTGTAAGGTGTTGGTACAATATAATTGAGACGTTTCTTGAATAGCTGAAGTCGTAATTTTTTATTATATAAGTGTATGTAGGTAGAAGTCGAACAAACTATGGTTACCGATTACCGTACCGAAAAATACCGAAACCGAACTTAAAAATAGCAAACCATACCGAATTAATTGGTATGGTAATGATATAGTATTTTTAAAAATCGAAAATCGAAATTACCGTCCCGAACTTTGCAATACCGTACCATGCCCACCTTTAGTCAAGATACTGGACTCTTTTATCGTGTTAGCAGCTTTACAATTGTAGCTCGACCTAGTATGGATAGAGATCGGATCCCTTACTCCGGTCTCCCGACTTGATCTCTTACGCGATATTGCAATATCCGAAATAACCAACAGTTGTATTCTCTTGCATACATATCCGGTTCTTTGTACCTATCCGTCAAATCACCAAAACAATACAAATCACAGCATAACTTATCAATTTCTCCCTTTTTGATGATGAAAAACTTAGAGATGATATTCTCCCTGAGAACCAGACATACTTATGAGCGAGAGTTCCCCCTAAGTACCAGATCCCAATCGCACTTGTTTCAGTCCTTCTCCCTTAATCATAACATCATTATTTTATTACAGGCTTCTGCTTTTTTGAACACACAGACACTAGACACAACACCACATCACACATCACTACATTTCTTCCCCCTTTTGGCATCATCAAAAAGCAAGACAAAAGAAGTTCGATTATCTTCAATCGAGCCATGGGACCGACACGACATGAGATGTAAGAAGACAAGTCAAGCAAATAATCAAGCATAGAACAAGAGAAGATGCCAAAACGATATATATATATATATATATTTATGCAAAATCAAAACACAATAGGCAAGTCAGAAAATGCATGAAAATACAAATTGTCATAGGTGCCAATTATCACGCGAAAACAGATATAAAAATAGAATAACACTGGGGGAGAGATGTTGACATAAGGAGACTAGATATTTATGGCGTTCGATGGTTTATCCACGCATTCACTATTGATATGTTGGTCTTGGAGCATCTGGTCCTTGAGCTTATCTACTTTTTGAGTCAATTTCTCATTTTTTGCTTGAGCTTCGCAAACTCAATTCTTGCAGCCTCTAAAACACTTTGAGAACCAGCTTCTTTCTCTTTCTCAGATAGATGAACCTAGAGAAGAGCATTCTCAGCCTTAACCCTCTGTAATTCGGCAGTGGTTCTCTCTTATGTTTCGAGTAGAGTTGAGATCGTGGAGGTACTTCCAATCCCACCTTTTCTCGGTATACAATCACATTCTTCTACGGTGGTCATGGAGATCATATGCTTCTTGGATCCGTTGGTAACTTTGTCAGTCTTGACCTTGAAATGCGTAAATACCTTGGTTAGGAAGAACCCATGCGGAAGCCTATGTTTTCCTTAAGGTGCATTTACCACTTTCGATTATATGTTCAATCATGATTGTAGGAAGGTTGATGAATTGGAAGTTAGTCAAAGCCTCTATGAGCACTAGGTCTGCAATGGAGGCAATGGTTCGACCCTCTGCCTTTGGAAGCACCAATTCGAACAAAAGTTAGTACACTGCTTTCATCTCTTTCTTCATAGGTCTTGCCCTCGTGCCCGCATACTCTATCATATCGATGGCAGTCATGACTTTAAAATTGCTTGAAGCGGTTCCATTAATGGTCCGTATTCCTTCAGTGAGGACATCTAGAAATTGTCCCAGTACCTCTTCAGTCAACTAAAAATCATTTTCACCGACCGATGCAAAGAGAGTGCTATGGTCGTCAGAGTAGCAAAGATTTGTAAAGAACTCGACTACATTCGGCCTCATAGTGCATTTGGAATTCGTGGAGCAAACTGGTAACTCCAATTTTGAAAATCAATGACTTCAATCAGCCCTCTTATTCCAAACTTTTCGGCAATTTTAGGATCAAATACCCTACCAAGCAGTACCTTTTGTTTCTTCAGATTTTCCTTTCTTTCCTTCTCGCTTTGAGCGAGAGTTTTACCTACCTTCTGATTTTTTGAGGAACCAGGTTCCTCATTGCTTCTGCTCTTTCTTTTCTTGGAAATTTTAGACTCGTTTGTCAACTTGTTGCTCCCAACTGGTGTAACTCTTTTCTTACTACTCTTCTTCTATTTTTGTAAAACCTTTCTTCTCACATGGGGCATCATCCTCTTCTATCTCCACTTCCTCAACATCACCAGTTGCAGTTTCCATATTGACCACCTCAATTTCATCAATCAAACGACATTGTATCGGAGAACCTCTAGTCTTTTTGGTACCTTTCGCTTTATTGGCTTTAAGGATCGAGTCTAGAGCCATCTTTTCAGCTTTCTTTCTCAGTCTGGTTCTAGGCGCCGTTCGAGTAGAGGTACTCCTTATTGTGGATGTAGGTTCACTCGCAAATCTTTTTCTCATCTTAAAGACAAGTGGCACTTCATCTTTATCAGATTTATTTGTATGACCGACATAACCATAATCTCTCTCAGGTGAGATCTCCGCTAAGGGTACAATATCATGAGATACCGGTTTAAGGGAACTTAAAACTAAGTCTAAGTTCATCTTGGAGGAACCTGGTGTCATATCCCACATAGAGATTGTCCTAAGTTCAGATTCGGACGCTTCTTGTGCTGAAGAAACAAGTCTCTCCTTCGCTTCTTTTGAAAGTCTTACAACCCCTAATTCACTCATGATTTTTACAAAATCATCATGAGAATAGCATCTCTATCCAATTCACTATATCGATTCTGACGGATCCCAGAAATGGCCCCATCCACTTTAATGGGTGATTCTTCCTCTATTTCTTTATAACACCCAGAAGTAAGAGAGTTACCTTCTTGTACATTCTTTGGCTTCCTCAGAATCCTTCGATTTCGGATGGGCTTGTCGCACATTTCACATGCAGCCTCTTCCTCATGCGTGTCTTAAGGGACCTGGTTTTTTGTTATCTTCGCTCGACTTCTCTGTGTTCTCTACAGACTGACTTATAACTTCTACTTCATTGTCTTTTCCTTCCATCTCATCAGTATTCTGGAAATATTTTGAAACAGATACGGTATGTTCGCTACTGCAGAGTTAGGTTTTTCAGCTTGGAAAGACATTGATGGAAGTACTGATCTCTTAGGGGTGCGACTAGTGACAGGAGATTTTGTGAAAGTGGCGACGAGATTTTGATTGGAAAGAGTTCGGGGTTTCGGGGAAGACATAGACTGGTTCGATTCGGGTGGAATTTCGCTTTGAATGGTGAAGAAGTTGGGTTGGTCTTAGCAGGGGCTTGAGTGGTGACTTCTTCGTTACACATTACAAGATTTTGATTTTAGAAAAGACGAAGAAGGTTCTGAGAGAGAGATAGAAGGAGAGAGCAGGTTTGTGTGCTGGAGAAGAGAGGTGGAGAAGTGAGTTGAGATTTTGATTTCAAGTAAGGATGGGAAAGTGGAATATATGGATATTTGAATGGGTAAAGTGACGATTGGGTTGGGTTGCGAGCCGTTTGATATTAACGATTTGGACGAGGTGTATAGTCCTTTTAAAAAAAAAGTTTTGGTGACTTAGCATAAAAACAATTCCCCGTTTAAATGCGTGTCTTTGAAGAGACTACTAACCTAAGTTACGTAGACCGATTGTGCGTTTAAAAAATTAGACAAACACTACAAGTATGCGGGTTACTTAAGTCATTGTTTTCTAAAAGATCCAGCGCGTGTATATTGTAATAGTACATACGCGAGTTAGATGTAACTGAAAACACTTCTTGTCTACAATAACTATCCTTTTGTCGTTGCCATTGTATTAGGGAAGGAGCTTCTTCTAGTTATGATGTCTAATTAGTGTCAGTAACCTGGTCATTCACATTGCATATAATGTTTTACCTCGTTGAAAAAGTTCATGCACTCAGCAAACTGTACTCAGAAACATTACACTTTCTTGAGTGGCAAGAGAGATCAGGTCCCTTCATGTTTGTTTCAACACGGCATCTTTGATTTCACATCTTCACTTTGTGCCTACTCAGGCTTTTCTGCTATATCTTCTTCAATAATGGCCACTCTCAATATCATGGGAAAGTGTCTTTCAAGCACACACTTTCCTTAGAGTCACTTGAGTGAGAAGATTTTTTTTAAGGATATTTTGACTTGTCAAAATTTCATATATTACCTTTTGACTATCTTTTTCTCACTCAAGTCTTCTGGCCAAATACACTGATTCTGTTAGGGCGCGCACGCGGAATTGGTCCCTTGGAGAGGTGAATATGTTGAGCTAGGCTTCTTCTTTTTCGTTCAGGCAGGTTTTCTCCTTTCTGATGAAGAACATGCCTCCTCAATTATTTTCTGTTTAGCAGTGTCTTCATTTCTAGTATCGATAGGTGTAGTTGAAGCCCATGTCTCTTGTAGAGATTTCTCCAGCTTGATGTTCATTTTGGACAAGTATTCCTGAGATTCCTTATACCTTTTAATCTCAGCTACGGGACTTAATATGGCTTGCTCGTGCTTGCTCTCAAGCTCGTTACGAGCTTTGCTTGCTATCTCATTTTTCTTCAAGAAGTGTGTTCATAAGTTCTTTGATATGGTCACATTTTAGAAAGGTTTTCTTTAGTAACTTCCTCAACTTGTTCTTGTAGATCTATGATGCAAATAACCATATCATCCCTCTCTTGTTCAGTGCTGTAAAGTTTCTCAGCTAACTCCTTCTTTTCTTTAGTGAGTCCACGAAGCTCACTTATCAATTCTTTCACCAAGGAGATTAGCCTTTTGTGAGAGCGACCTTCCGGTTGCTTGGTAATCGAAGATCTCCCTCATTTTCTTTGGTTTCATTTTCAGCACAGGAATTTTTTGAGAGACTAAGACTCGAATCACTCATTGAGGATTCATTGTTGTCTACGGACTTGGTCATGCGTAAGTCAAAGATTGTCTCGTATTCCCTCAACAAGTCTTTCCATGCAGTTAGGGCCTGCCTCATTAAGCTTTCAGCTTCCTCCTTTCTTCTGAGCCTTTTGTCGAACACTAGATTTCTTGTAGCTTTCCTTTTGGGGTTGTCCTTGAGATTTTCAATGTGACTTCCTTTCTTCAAAGATTTAACACTTCTCCGTACTACGCTTCCTGAATCAAGGAGCGAGATATGCGATTTCAAAGTCATCATATCACTTGACTCACTTCTACCCTCGGCGTTGATTTTTTTTCTCTTTTCTTTCTTTGTTTGGTAGAGCACCCACGTGAAATCCTTTTGGATACTTTTTAGAAAGAACAAGTCGTCTTAATTGTTATAGGGTCATCTATCAAATGATTCATGAAGGACATTACATCTTTAGCGCCGGAAATAAAAAAGGG
>NC_081342.1:10309343-10316173 GCF_029784015.1 Lycium ferocissimum | reverse complement strand
GGGGTCCCATAGAATGTTTTTCCCATCCTCCTTGGGTGCAGTGCCCAAACCCAAGTACGACTGATTACATGCATTTTTATTGGCTATACTATACACATTATCAGGTCATACAGATTGATAAGAGGAGGAAAGCAATATAAAATCTACACATATATCAAAAGCTATCGTGTCTACCATACCCTCCTACCCATGAGAAAATGGTGGGACTTGAACCAGCTTTAACACACATATATACATACGAATAACCCAAGGAGGAGGAATGTGATATTTAACTGTTTGCACATAAAGTTCCATTCTTTCTTGAGCCATATATAAGAAAATATGCATACTAGAAATGGGAATGATTCAGGCAAAACACAAAGATGTCTAGGAACTAACTGGACTACACAAGTAGATAACAAAAATAAAAGCATATTCAGAATAAAGTTTAAAATGAAAAAGGAGAAAAAGAGAAATCAGGAAACCTATGTCTACATCACTTGGTATCCACATGCAGAGCAGCCACATATAAATGATTTATTCAATAAAGGGTACTTATGATGCTAATGTACAACATATCTTTGCAATCAACTTGTTTCAAGAAAAGGAACAACAAGCATACACGTGAAAAATTTACATTTTGTAACTGAAAGTTTATATTGATTCACTTTTCTAATTAAGAAAGTATCATAACTTAATTGTCACACAAGAAGGGAGTTGGATTTCTAATCTCAATCTCAATTGCATGTTTTAACACTATTTCGTAGTTAGAAAGACATGATCTAATTCAATTCCAGCACTAATTCAAAATACACCTTTCACTTAATTTTATTCAAGCAAAATCAAGTTATTCAAGGAGTAAATAAGAAGTCATTTACAACAACAAACCCAACATAATCACGCAGGTGGGTAGTGTGCATGCATTCCTTACCCCTACCCACACAAGGTAGGGAGGTTGTTCCCGGTAGACCCTCAGCTCAAGGAGGGATGAAAGAGAAACAGTAAGATCAACGAGATATTAAGATAAACGAAGTGAAAGAAACAATCATTTACAACAATAATCATAATTTAAGGCGGAGTATATTTACAAGTCAACAATTTGCTCGGCACTATATCCACATCCTCACAGAAGTAGCCGGCTGGATTCATTGTTTACTTTTCATAGCCGGTATACATAGATTACAACACTGATTATACACATATTGTGCATGGTTCATACATATATTATATATCCGCTGGGTACTTTTAGTTAAGAGGTTGGTGAAGGGGTATTTAGGTTAATTCTTCCACAAAACCACAAATTAAGGCGTCACAGATTAAACTATCAAATTTGTTTTTACATACGTTACTGCATCAAATTTTCATTCGAAAAGTGCCTAATGAAAAATAATGGGCTAAGCAAAAAGAATGTACATACATGGCTGTCGCGTAGCTGTTGGTAGTACTTGATGAATATTCTTAATTTCTTCAAGCATTTACAAGGAATAAACGAGAAGTCATTTATAACAAGTATCAAATTTGAGGCATACAAGTCAACATATTAAGACATGACCTAATTCCTAATTCAATATTCACCTCACTAATTAAAAGTATTGACTTGCACAAAGCATACAACAAAATTTGTTTTTCCATACAATTTTTCATATTATTCAATGGGCATTGCAACAACAACAACAACATACCTCGCTCTCGCGTAGCTGTTGATAATACTTGATGAATACGTCCTTATTCGGCCACGTAAGCCAATCATCCGGGTCATACCCGGATGACTCTTCCTTCCCATTCTCAACCTTTTTGCTATTTTCATCCTCAACTTTCAATTCAACGAATTTTTCACCCAAGGTCGACATATCATCCAAGGTCGACATAGTTTTTTGCAGCTGAAACCCTAAATCAGCGGAATTTCTGTTCAAGTGAACTATTTGTGCGTTTCTTATGATTATATATAAAACGGGTCAGGGATAGGATACGAATTCCCTATTTAACTTAACCCGAATTTTCAGTTTCACCCTTAAACTTTTCAGATGACCTCTCAACCCCTGTACTTTAGGTGTTTGATAGGCGGTTAGGAGCTAAGTTATTCATGTTTGGTAGCATCAGCTTTCTATGTATAACTAATCTATCTATCTATCTATCTATCTATCTATCTATATATATATATATATATATATATCAGTATATAATATAAAGTTAGGCATAGACGAGGTGATTTGACACCTCTCTATGGTCTCCATTAGCATTTATCTTTTTTCTCCTTTTGTTGGCTTTTTTCCATTTATGTGCTATATTGAAAAGTTCAAAAGTCATTTATGTGTTATGTAAATGGGTGCTCCAAATCAAATGAATAGTTATTGTTATATATACATATTTTCCCTTCTTTTTCCCCCGATTTATGTGCATCGATCCAGTTATATCAGTTTCGTATGTTGGGAAGTTTCTACTACATTAATTATATTTAATAGCTCTTAAATAACCTTTAAGTGGATGGTTCATTTTCTTTCTCCTTGTAAGGTCTTTAGATGTCCCAAATTTTGATCCATTTTGTGTTAGTAACCGATCTTCATAGAAAATAGAAGATGTAACATTTTCACTTTCTCCTTTACTTTATGTTCATCTGAAAATTGAACAAGTCATAAATTTTTAAATCAACCGTGCAAGTGCGGGAAATTTCTTTGTGGATTCTTAATCTAATGCATGAACACAACGTATCACATTGATCTCATCAATGTAGTAAACTCATGGTAAGAGTTCCATGTTCATTTTCCAATTTAATTTGTTTTATTCTCTCTTCTGTGCTAATCCATGTCCATTTCTACATTTTTGTAATTCTTCATTTGCCAATCTGCTTTTGTTCTTTGTTTTTCTTCATTTGCCAATCTGCTTTTGTTCTTTGTTTTTCTTTGTGTTAGCCAATATCTGCATTTGTCGTCTTTATATTGAGTTTGTCGACATATAACTTAATATTAAGTTTGCAGACTGAAAAATGTTACTCTAGGATTGTGGCATATAAAGATATCAAGCGGCAAGAGTTTAATTTGTTATAGAGTACGTTGGAGAAGGTGGAATTCTTCGTCCACTTTTTAGTTATATTGAAGCATTATTCATGTATTTGTGAATTGTGAACTTCATTCATTAAGGAAATATGCTCACAACTGCAGTTATTGATGATGAAAACATTTGAAGTACTCGGGAAAATAAAGTTACAAGTCACAATGGAGAAAACAATCAGGATATATATGGTGATTGATGCCGTTTACAAAGGCAACAAATTCAAATACATTAGTCACAGTTGTTCTCCGAATACTGCAATGCACAAATGTTACACAAATAGCTATATTTGATCGTGCAGGACCTGTGAAGAAGGATTAATGCTATATTTACTTGGAATATGTGAAAGAACTCATTTTTCTTTTTCCTTTTCAATTTTTTTTCCTCCAGCATGTTTGAAAATTTAAGCTTTTGAATATTCAATATTGTTATATCACTTTTTGCCCCTCTTGACAATAGTGTCAACTCTAATGGTGTTAGATGGATATTTTTTATTTTTATATCTTAAAATATGAAATAAGATAAACTAATTTTTATATGTATATATTTTATCAAATTCAATATTCATTAAAATTGTAAAAAGAAATATATTAGTATTTTTTATGATCGCGCGAAGCGCGGGTAAATTTACTAGTATAATATAAAGATAGGCATAGACAAGGTGATGTGGCACCTCTATGACCAGCAATCATATTTTTCTTTTTTCTCCTTTTTTTGGTAATTTTTTCACTTTTCTCTACATAATTTACTAAATAATTGAATTAACAAAAGCCTCAAACATTAAATATTTCTTTTGCAGAGTGTAGCCCACATACAACTTCACATTAAGTCCAAAGTAACTGTCTGCCCATGTTGCGGCAATATTTTGGAATACATTAAGCGTAGAGCCGTTTCTTCTTATTAATTAATCACTGATAATATACACAGTGACAATCCATTCCTCTCCCTATTATTTGTCCAGTATGTATCTTCTTATCCTTCCTTATTTTTGAGTATGCTATAGTCAAGTTTTCTTAAGTTTCTTAACCATCTGTTTGTGCCTTTTCTTGTCTCGCTTCCATCACTGACAATTACTACTTCTTTTTTCCCCTCACTGTCTCCATATCATAATTCTGGAGCATCGCTCTACATATTTGGTAATAATATTTTTGTTACCAGTTATGAGAATAAAAAATATTTTTGGTTACGGCGTTTAATATACTTTTATTAATCGTGTATTGAGAACTGTTCTATGTACCAAACAAATCGAAAATTCACATTTTGTAACTGCAAGTTTTCAGTGGTTAACTTTTCTAATTAAGAAAGTATCATAACTTAATTGCCACACAAGGAGGGAGTTGGGCTTCTAATTAGCTATGGGAAAATTGCAACTTCAACAATCTCAATTGCATGTTTTAACACTATTTCCTAGTTAGAATGACATGATCTAATTCAATTCCAGCACTAATTCAAAATTCACCTTTCACTTAGTTTTATTCAAGCAAATTCAAGTTATTCAAGGAGTAAACAAGAAGTCATTTACAACAACAAACCCAATATAATCCTGCAGGTGGGTAGTGTGTACGCATTCCTGCACTAACCACACAAGGTAGGGAGGTTGTTCCCGGTAGACTCTCGGCTCGGGAGGGACAAAAAGAAGCAGTAAGATCAACGAGATATTAAGATAAACAAGTGAAAGAAACAATCATTTACAACAATAATCATAATTTAAGGCGGAGTATATTTACAAGTCAACAATTTGCTCGGCACTGTATCCACATCCTTACACAAGTAGCCGGCTGGATTCATAGTTTACTTTTGATAGCCGGTATACATAGATTACAACACTAATTATACACATATTGTGCATGGTTCATACATATATTATACATTCGCTAGGTAATTTTAGTCAAGAGGGTGGTGAAGGGGTATTTAGGTTAAGTCTTCCACAAAACCACAAATTAAGGCGAATTAGATTAAACTATTGACTTGGACAAAATATACAACAAATTTGTTTTTACATACGTTACTGCATCAAATTTTCATTCGAAAAGTGCCTAATGAAAAATAATGGGATAAGCAAAAGGAATGTACGTACATCGCTGTCGCGTAGCTGTTGGTAGTACTTGATGAATATTCTTAATTTCTTCAAGCAAATACAAGTTATAAACGAGAAGTCATTTATAACAAGTATCAAATTTGAGGCATACAAGTCAACATATATATGACCTAATTCAATATTCGCGTCACTAATTCAAAGTATTGAGTTGGACAAACCATGCAACAAATTTGTTTTTCCATACAATTTTTCATATTATTCAATGGCCATTGCAACAACACCAACATACCTCGCTCTCGCGTAGCTGTTGACAATACTTGATGAATAAGTCCTTATTTGGCCACGTAAGCCAATCATCCGGGTCATACCCGGATGACTCTTCCTTCCCATTCTCAACCTTTTTGCTATTTTCATCCTCAACTTTCAATTCAATGAATTTTTCACTCAAGGTCGACATAGTTTTTACAGCTGAAACAGCGGAATTTCTGACAACTATTTGTGTGTTTCTTTCTTATTCTTGTGATGATTTACAAGGCGGGATAGCATACAAATTCCCTCTTTAACTTAACCCGAATTTTCAGTTTCACCCTTAAACTTTTCAGATGACCTCTCAACACCCTGTACTTTAAGTGGTTTGGTAGCTGATAAGGAGCAAAGTTATTCATGTTTAGTAGAATCAGCTTTCTATGTGTAACTAATCTTTATATAAAAATAAGGCAAAAGTCATAGACAGCCCCCTAAACTTTCTCACATTTCCTCATGCAGAGTCACACCAAATCGAGGTTTGTACTGTAGGTACCTAAACCGATCCAATTTGTGCTGCACATAAGCACCTTTTGCCTACATGGCACCTCGTCTGCGCTGCACTCAAACTAGGCGGCGTGAAGGGGCATTTTATATATTTACGGGTCAATCAAAAAATGACATGTCAATAAATTAAAAAAAACCAAAATCTGAAATTTTTTAAAAAAAGGGGAAAAATCCCCTTGTCTTCCCCAATTCTTCACCGGCCAAATCCCCTCTCCACCGCCCCACGTCACACCCCTTTCCCATCTTCTCCAAAAAAAAAAAAAAAAAAAAAAAAAACTGAGTTCATCAAAATCAAAACCCTATTAAGATCCATACAAATAAACAGATGAGAATTGCAACAGAATAAAAAATGTTTATATTTTAGGAGGTAATTCAACATTTGAGTTCCGAGTGATCTAAACACAGAGTAGAATTTAATCACAAATCTGTTAGCTGAAAACCTGTACTACAATAGAATGTGTTCCACGGAGCAGATTCTATCATAAACACAAGATATGCATGCAGACAAGAGAGAATGGTTTCCCATTCAAGAAAATGCAGTAAATTCTATGCCTCAACTACTAAGGGAACACGTGAAACTAAAATTACATACAGCATTCAAATGCAATTAGGCCGTTTCAAGGACTGCTCTTGCAAACACTGAAAAGAAATCCAGTTCAAATCTGATGACAGAGTGGTGACTAGTCCCATAGAATGATTTTCCATCCTACTTTGCAGAGTGCAGTGCCTGAGAACTAAGTGCGCCTGATTACATGCATTTTTATTGGCTATACTATACACATTATCAGGTCATACAGATTGATAAGAAGAGGAAAGCAATATAAAATCTACATATATCAAAAGGCTATCGTGTCTACCATACCCTCCCTACCCATGAGAAAATAGTAGGACTTGAACCAGTTTTTAACACACTCATATATACATACTGAATAACCCAAGGGAGGAGGAATGTGAT
>NC_081342.1:10271042-10309243 GCF_029784015.1 Lycium ferocissimum | reverse complement strand
TGAATCGAACTCTTCTTTTCTTATTTTTAGCAAGAGCCAGACAAATTAGAGGTTTAAGAAACAATGATGCGTAAAAAGTCAAATGAATGCTTCTCTCTCGTCTGTTTCACTAGTTAGCCTAAAGCCGATCAACAATCAAGCAAGTCTTCCAAGTAATATTGCAAATAACACATAAGATGCACGGTCGATCGCAAAAGGATACCTGTCCTAGACGGACCCGACCCCTGTGCCGAGTCCTACAAAGTCAAATGTAAGTGATGCAGATAAGTGAAGCCTACTAAGGATAACCATGTCTGTGTTTCAATTCTGCTAGGTTTGAAGCCTAAAGGAGAAAGGTCTCTACACTGGCTCACCCGAGCGGACAACTCGAGCCAGGGAGGGGCAACACTATCAATAGCAATGCTATTCCGACTTCATTGCTTATCCAGCCCTGCCTAATATGTGTGACTAAAATTCTTCACTGGGCGCCAAAACGCTCCGGCTTTATCTTGACAGAAAGTTAGGATGCATAATCGCGTTCCCGTGCCGTGTGTGAAGTGTTTCGAGAGACTCGGAAGGGTGCGCGAGAAACCGAGTTTAAAATACAGTTCAAAAATATCAAAGCGGTAAATGAGCGGCAGTTAGTACATTAGGCTCAACAAAGCACACAATAAATCCAAATAATAATAATAAAAGCCAAGTATAAGGCAATATCACAAAGCTCGAATTCTAGTTATCCCCAGCAGAGTCGCCAGAGATGTCACACCCCTTTTTTTGTCATGTGTTTTTCATTTATCTTTTATTTGATTGTAAAATGAGAAATACTTGACAACTATTTCTAGATAGAGAAAAATATAATATTTAACAAAAAATAACAAGCTAGATAAATTAAATTCTAAAAGAAATACATATTTTTGTAATTTTCTCTTTTAAAAAAAAAATACAAAAATTTATACTCTAAAAATAGTAAATATTTTTTGTTCTTTTTTATTTTCGCAAATAAGCTTACTACATAAAAATAGAATAACATCGACATGTCAAAAATTAAAATTAAAAGAAATGTTTAAAAACTGTAAGGTGAAACACACGGGGAGGGCCAAAATTACGTGTCTACAGTGTAAACAGAAAGTTCCCTGTTGTATAGATGATAGGGTGGAGTTTGTAGAGAATCATATTTTGTAGAGTTTTAACTTTTTGGGATACCCCTGTATACGGCCAATTTGGCTGTGTTTATGAATGAAATTACATTTTACTTGATAAAAAAAAAACCTTTTGCCAAAGTAAGCTTATAGATGGTTGTATTTCATCATGCACATAAAAGTAAATACCATGCAGTGGCTACAGTTAATAGTCCTTCAGATGTTGATGTCTACACTGGGATATCTCTGTATATCATCAAGTTGTATTTGAAGACACATAAATCTGATAATATGATCCATATTTTCCTCCATAAGTCTACACTAAAAATTTATTTCTTGAAAGAACGCCTTTTGCCAAAGCAAGCTTATAGATGGTTATATTTCATCATGCACATAAAGTAAATACTACGTAGTGGCTACAGTTAATAGTCCTTCAGATATTGATGTCTATACTGGTATATCTCTGTATATCATCAAGTTGTAATTGATGGCACAGATATGTGATAATATGATCCAGTATATCACCATCTCTTAACAGGTCCTTAATTTTATACTACCATTCCTAATCACTTGTTATGATATCCCTATTATGCACCACCATTGTTTAACAAGAGGGTCCCCTATTTAACTTGTCTTTCAGGTTTAGAAAAACCTTGTGACTACCCTTTTATTGAAGCTGAATACAAGTTATGTAAAATCAATCTCCATACCAGATCAATTAAGATCGCCTATAAGCTGAACTTCCTTAAAATCTTTGTAAGGAAAATCTAACAAAACCTATCATATGATTTAATTTGGTCAATATCCACTTTGATCAACATATTAGAAGGACTTTCATTTTTCTATTTCCCATTACCACTCCTTTGGGAGAATAAGATGTTCTCCATCACTGATCTGTCTTTGACAATTTCAGCTTGTTGTGGCAATATGAATTGAGGTCACATGCATCTATGCCAATCTAGTAGCCATAATCTTTGAGAAAACCTTATTTATGAAGTAACACAAGCTGATTGTTTTGAAATCTGCTAATGTATTGGTGATGTAATGTAGTGTATTTTCTGTTGGGTGGGATTTGGTTGTTTGCGAGCTGTGGAGGATCAGGGGCCATCTTTGTAAGTTTGATAAACTAACATGACTTTCATTTTCCTTTCATATATTTTGTCTAAAATCCTACAATCTTTGGTTTTGTGTGATTTTTTTTTCTCTTAATAGGTGCATGTTCCCCACGATGTGGGATTTCACTGGGTTGTTGTTGTTGTTGTTGTTGTTGTTAATAGGTGCATGTTGGGCTTTTGTTGGGGCGGAAGCCATCACGGCTTTATACTACATTAGGTTGAGCAAGGTGAAACCCCTTTTAAAGCAACAGGTCATCGATTGTCTGTTTACCAAATTCGAGGAGCCAAAAAATGTGCAATATTCCGATAAAACAGGATGCTATCCTAGTCACTATAATAAATATTATAAATTTGCAATGAAGGAAGGAATCTATTCTGATACGGCATATCCTTATGTTGCCAAGAAGGAAAACTGTCATAACCTATCAAAGGAGGTAAGCACATGATATAGGATTTATTTTTGTCGTTTTTGGGTTCAATTTCTTTTGCAAGATATATAAAATAATACTGTAGTAGTGATTATTTTGTCTACAGTAAAATAATTTGGAGCAATATTCAAATAATATTTTGTCTTGTAAAATTAACTACTCCAATAACACATTCTAAATCAAATTACATTTCTTGGTTTGAGTTACATCTTTTAATTGGTGCAGGAAAAAACTAAAATTAAGAAGTTTCTGACTGTTAAAGAACTTGGTTTGGACAAAAAAGGAATCGAGAATTTAATCCGGAATCAACCTATCAGTAGATCTATAAAGCATGTGCTTAGCTTTCAATTGCATACTGGAGAGGTAAAATTTCTGTCCCTTTGATCAGTTTTTTATACTTGTTTAATCCATGTTTCTTTGTATTAAATTCATTTACTTTGATAGGATACTTACATTGGTCCAACCAAAGAGGCGATTCACTATGAGGACCTACTCAAAAGTAGAAATGAGCCGTCTGTAGGGCGTCATGCAGTGCTAATTGTGGGCTTTGGCGTTGATGAGAAAGGGATTGAGTATTATTTGATTAAGAATAGCTGGGGTGTAAAGTGGGGTTATTGGGGTTATGCCCGGGTTGAGAGGAGCATTGTAATGGGCTTATCTTTTCCGGTTCTTCAGAAGTAGATAGGCTTTCATTCCTGGTTGGGCTCAGTTGATTATTTCCTTACTATTGTCTTGTGCTAAAATGGTAGTTATCTGTCGATAAGCTTTGAACTCCAGCTAGCTTAGATTAACTAGTATTTCTTTATTGTTGTTTGCGCTACAGTTGCGGTTCTTTGTTGAAAATTATGACTGTAATGATGAATTTGTTGTTTATATGTGTCGTGTGTTTGCCTAATTTGAATCTCATATGAAAATGTGAAGCTACCTTAATGGAGGGCTAAAAAAATGCTTAATCGATTCTTAACTGAAACGATGTGTTTAAACTCGTGTGCTTGGCATAACATCGCAACATACTCGCAATTCACAACTGAATGCAGCAAATACAAAACGTTAGGACCATGGAGCTTAAGTTCTTGACTTGCTTTGCAAACTTATTAGGAGCAATTAATATTGCTAAATATCTGTAATGAATGTCTCTATTGTGAGAGCATTTTTTGATTCCCTGTGGTTGAATAACCATATGAGCAGAAGCTTTGGTTGCAACTGAACTCTGCTTTGGAGTTGCTTAACAACAAAGGGAAAACTAGATGTAATCTCTACGATGGGGGTGAAGTCCCGACAGCACATTCATTATAGGAGAATATTATAAGTGGTTGGCTCAGTTTGCTTAGAGTGGTCTCTGCGATCAGCAAGATTGTCATAAGCATCAACGAGGTCACCCACAATGGCATTAATAAAGAGACTAGGAACAGTTAACTTTGTGCCAAACTAGGTGGTATAACCTCCACTTCCATACATGTCACAACCCTTATTTGAAGCCGTAGAATAGAAGTTTTCCTTCTCATTGGCAGATATGACAACGAACTCCTTAAATAAATTCATCACATCATCCATCAGCTTTGATATTCCATGGTTTACAATCTCGGCCGTAAAGGTCACTAGAGAATCAGGCCTTGAGAGTATGCATACATTTGAAGCATCTACAACATCTAGAATTTGGAGGCCTTTAGAATAAACAATAAGCACATGTAGGAAGGAAGACATACCCAGCTCTACCCCATCAAAGCAAGTCCATAGAACCTGTCCAGTATCAAACCAATTGCAAATGTGTTAAGATATTTCCAAGCCACGAATCGACTCGGGTAACTTCATCATTCGTCTGTACTTCCGCGGCTCGTCAAAGAGTTTACTCTGAATGGAAATGTGAAGCTCAAACTTTATGGTAACCGAAAACAAATTGCCAACTACGCCAGACGTGGAGTCTACATGCCACGGAGAACATCCACTCCTTCGAGGAAACACAGAGTCCAGTGGCACTTGAACCTGTAGCCATGAACTTAAAACTAATTCTTGGATCCCAAATCTGAAGTGTGTGCTTCAAACGTAAGAGAGTGTGTACAGATGCCCCATGTTGTAATTGATGAACTTGGAGGCGTTCACTACGGGTTACAATGAACAAGTTTGCACCACATTAAATGGAAATTGATTCAAAATACTTTGATCATTGGACGTGGAATCAATATGACAAGCTAATATCTGAATGATCTCCTCGAAATCACCCCCAGCCATGAATGAATAATATCTTGTAGCACCAAGAATTGTGGTGAGAAAACTACAACCAAGATCAAATGGAAAGTCCAATCCGTATTGATCAGGTGAAAGTCGATAAAAGCATAATGGAATAGATTCGCCGGGATCAAACGGAAGTCTTAAAAATTTAATCGTATGCAGCAATCTGTTTCCACCCGTGAGCAAGAGGTTAGCCCAGTTCCATGGAAATTCAGACACTTCATTTTCAGCCAAAAGCTAGGGATTATCCGGAACATCAACTATAGACAACTTTGCATTTGAAAGCGGAGATTTGGCCAGTAAGCGCCAATTCGTGAAATCAAATTGATCGAGAATCTTACTCACATGTGCAACAAAGAATAATTGTGCACTACTTAAATCATCTTCATCACTTCCTTTTCCATGAACACAGAATCAAGTCACACATTGTCAATTGCCTCGACGTCAGATTCCTTGAAAAAATCATCAAGATATAGGTCATCATAGGTCTCAAATATAGTGTCCCGTCTATTAGTGCCCATATCAATAGAATTTGCATCTACATACCTGTTCAACATTTCATCAGACACCCTGCGCGCCCTTTTGTTGCTATTGTATTCAGATGGCACAACAAAGTATCGCAGAAAAGGGAAGTCGGCCTCCTCTTTGTTTTCATCCAAAATCTATGGACATAGTATGTTGCTCGAACCTCATAAAATATTGTCGCGCCTGTGTCGGATCCTCCAAAAATGCACTATTTTGGATAATTCGACATGCAGCGGTCGACAATTTTAAAGAGTCAGAGCAACATAGGACATATCACCTCTTTAGATTGAGTTGCCAAAATTTCAGCACCGTTAATTTCAATTAGTGCTGATGCATTCTTGTCCCAATCCTCTGATTTCATAGCAACTGGTGTTGGTAGATTTGCTTCAGCATCTGCATCATTCAGAAATGGAAAGCCATTGAAATAACCGAAAAGCAAAACTCAGCTAAACGAATACACACCCGACTTTACCCTATCAAAGCAAGTCCACAGCCAGCCACAGCGTACTGGATTATACTTTTCAAGTTTAAAAGCAGAGAAGGACATTATAACAAGAGGATGTTATTAGTATGGTATTACCTTGCGAAAGGCGCGCACATCCTTAATTTTATAATAGGATCTATCCCAGTACAGCGATTAAATAATTGCTACATGATAGATGTTGTAGCTTTACTTACAAAATCTCTTACCAAACAGAAAGATGTAGTATTTATTACCTACTGTTAGAAATAATCAAGTATATTATCAAAACCTAGTTATAATGTAAAGTATTCTAAAAGCCAACTTAATAAAGTGGGAGACCTTGCAATGCTAGAGGTAGTCTTCCTCTACTTCTCTGTTACTGTTCACACTCATTCTGCTCTTGTATTTCTAAATGATAACCTCGCATATATTATGTCAGAATTCTTTTTTGTTTCTTTTCAAAATCTATCAGATAATGAAATAAAAAAATAAAAAAAATAAAGATTAGAAATAGAGGAAAATAATAGCATAAGATGAAAGACTTGGAGGGGACAAGATGATACCAAAACACTTGTAGCGAAGCAATCAATTGACAGCAAGAAGAGTAAGAAGAAGAGGAGAAGTTTGAGAGAAATATGGAGATGAGATCTTATATCATATCAATCATGTGTAGAAAATGAGTACAATGCCTTACTTATACTACTCAAAAGAAACTACAGAATTAAGAGGAAACAACTCAAAATGAACATGAAATGGAAATGCTGAAAATTCAAATAGTAGCTGAAATAACTATTTCTCCCGCCAAAACTGGAATTGGCAAAACTTGTGTGAACTTGTCCACATCAGCAGTGACATGGCATTTCCAATCAGCAATCACCCTTAGCCACGAATATTTGCATCACAAGAAAGCTACAAACTGATGTATATAATGCAAAAAAAGGTTTATGAGGAAGATTCAATCACTCTTGCTATTAGCTGTGCTGAAAAAGGAAATATGGAAACAAAAGCTTGATCTTTTCATGCTGGAGTTCAGAAAAAGTGCTCGTGTTGACGGTGTAGCTGGATACATAAATTATAAATCCAGATCTTCTCATTTAGCTCTAAAATATATAGAATGTGCAGCTGCATTATCCAGAGGGCAATTGTTCTTTAAAAGAAAAAAAAACTGCAATACTTTCACTTCCATAGAAAATAAACTAGACACGACTACGTAACAAAAATCATGTGTGCCAACTGCAATCATTAGGGAATTCCAAAATTGTGACTTTTAAAGGTTTTTTGGCCAATTTTTCGACGTTTGGTTAAACAAATATTTTAGGAAACATGTTCTCAAAGAGAACATTCTTCGTTAATTAGTGGAAAATGACTTCCTCAGGGTCCCTTAGGGAAGTCATTTCCCACATCCAAAACATAAGGAATGCAACTGGCATTAGAGTCCTGTATTCTATTCCCTCTTGATTGCAAATACTTGATCCATTTTTATTTACTTTATTGTTACTGTAGCTGCTCGTGTTAGGTCTATAATTCTGCCACGTGCCATTTGTCACATTTAACTATTCTAGATTTTCTTTCCTAAGAGTATTTTTACCTCCTTTAAGCTTATATCGTAATGCATATCGACAGGGAAGTATGTCCTGCTAAACTTTCCCAACTCAAGCCCTAAATTCAGTATCATTCCCATCCTTATGACATTTCCTTACCTTAGATTTAAATGTACTTGCAGGTCGGGAAAGTGATGCAAACTGAAAATATATACGGCGAAGTGGAAAAGCGTCAACATTTATTTTTCAACACTTTTATATGCCGGAAAATTTGGCAAGGGAAAGCAACTGATATTTTACCTCATGCTTCATCAATGTAAGAATTTGAAACCTGAAACAATTGAAAAGAGCAAAAATCAAGTAAAGTTGAAAGAAACATATAACGCTATAAATCTGAAACCTGCAATAATATGAGATTAGATATATCCAGAGAGTGAGGTACCTGAAGAATTAGAATTCACATAAACTCCATGCAGACCTCTTCCGCTTTTTTGAAAATGTCTACCTGAATAACACAAATAGAAGACTCTAAATTAACGGTACCTAAATGTTGCGGTGTTTCTTATTGTTTCACATCAGGCCAAAACAATCTCCTTTACATTTAAGGTCTTGTTAACTAATCTTGATGGTGTCTTAATCACTGAAGCGCCGTTATGGTTTTTATGTAGTAACGAAGAACTTTGGAGGTAAATCGACTCTTCTATCCTATTAGCAAAAATGTGTACCTTATTTTATCACATCCTTGAAACACACATGTAATGAGGATAATCGATGAAACAATAAACAAAATCTTCCAGATCTATCAAATATAAAACATCTCGCTCCTATTTTTGTCATAACACTCACAACCTCAATAATTATGTACTGCAAAGATTGCTTGATAAATCATTAAGGACACCCAAACTCATTGTAGCATATTGTGAAGTGCCATTGATAAGTTAAAATGCGTTCTATATTTTGATAATTGTCAAACAAATGGAGAAACAAAGAGAGACATGATCTTTGACCTGAGAGAGACCTGATCTTCGACCTGCTCTCTTTGTACCGTGTACAGTCAGTAGTAATAGCTGTAAAACTGTGCCTTACACTGCACAGCAGAAAAGCAGTGATGCGGCCCATGCTTAAGGTCAAACATTGAGAGAGTGGTCTGCATCACATCTCACATGCTCCTCAGTATATATACAAAATGTTGCAACATATTGAGTAGACTTGAAAACCTAATTTATCTTGCGCAAACCTTGCCGTCACAAGTTCTTAAGTGCTCTAAAAAACAAAGCTACTTGCGACTGAAGGACCTGATGCAGACACCAGATTTATCTATGTTCTTTAAGTTATTATGAGGCTTTGTTCATTTGTTCTTAAACTGTAAACCTACTCTTCTTTAAAAAGGAAGATGTTTGTAGGTGTCTTTAATTCTCAAAGGTTGCTTGTTGGAATTGTGTTTCCGCAAGCATTTGAGTGGTACACTAGGCTAGAGTAGTCTAGGTGTATTAGAGTGGTGAGTGGCTAGAGTTAGTCATGTTGTGAAGATTACAAGAGTGGTGAGTGCCTAGAGTTAGTCATGTTGTGAAGATTACAAGAGTGGTGAGTGGCTAGAGTTAGTCATGTTGTGAAGATTATAAGAGATCTGTTGTATGGGTGAGGAATTAGGGGAGTTAATTCCTAGTTACAATATGTTGTAATCTGAGTTGCTTGGTTAGTAGAGTTGAAATCCTACTGGGTAGGTCATGGTGTTTAATCCCTTGAGCGAGAAATTTTCCTCGATAAAATCTTGCCTTCTTTATTTTTGCATTGCATAAGGGAACTAGTAGCCAACCAGGTCCTGCATAGATTATTTGATGGACGCATAGCCTCTAACAAGTGGAATCATAGCGGGTGCTTTTTAAAAGATTAACACCTAGAAAGAATCTATGGTATGGCAGCCCCCCCAAATATGAAAGAAGGACAGTCTTTCACCAGGCCTGGTCCCTATATTCCAGTACATACAAGTGAAGATGGTGTAAAGACCACTGCCAAAACAAGGAAAGAATACAATGATGCAGACAAGAAGGCAGTGCAAAAAAACTACAAAGCCAAGAAGATCCTCGTGTGTGGAATAGGACCTGATGAGTACAATCAAGTCTCATCCTGTTCAACTGCTAAAGAGATACAGGAAGCTCTTCAAACTGCCTATGAAGGAACAACACAAGTGAAAAACTCAAATCGACATGCTCACCACAGAGTATGAGATGTTTAAAATGACAGAGGGAGAATCTATTCATGACATGCAAACTAGATTCACCTCTATTATTAATGAGATTCATTCTCTAGGAGAAATTATCACAACCACCGAATTGGTGAGGAAGCTACTTAGTGTGTTCCTTGGTGTGTTGCTTGACTCTTGGGACAGCAAAGTAAATGCTATCCCTGAAGCCAAAGATCTCAGTATGTTGACAGTCGATGAGCTTATTGGAAACCTTAAGACATATGAGATGAGGATGACCCTGAAGAAGAGTGAAAAGGATGAGGTCAAAAAGGAAAAGAGTCTAGCTCTCAAAGCTGATTGAGAAGACTCAAGTGGCGATGAATCCGAATTGGCATATCTCACACAAAGATTCCATAAATTGATTCGAAGAAATGGTGGAATTTCGAAGACAGGAAGCTCCAGTAGAAATTTCAAAGAAAATGACTATTGCTGCCACAGGTGTGGAAAACCTGCTCACTTCGACAAAGAGTGCCCTCAAAACAAGCAGGACAGCTATGATAGGACTACTAAGAGGAACCAGTTTCCTGATAGAAAGTTCAGTAGAAAGAAAGCTACTAATGAAATAGTAAAGGAAGCACTTGGTGCATTAGGGGACTCTTCTAGTGAGTCAGAAGATATAGATGAAAAGGGGATACATCAATAGTGATCATAGAAAATGAAGCCTCCAAATATGAGTCAATCTTTGCATTCATGGCGAGATCAAATACAGATGATGATGAGAGTGATGAAAATGAGGAATTAAATTTCTTTGACATTAAGAAAAACCTAAAGGCCTGCTCTCAGAGAAGGCTCATATCACTGTCAAGTGTGTTAATAGATGCTTATCACGCCCTTATTGCTTAGAAAAATATGCTAACTAACAAAATTAGTCACTCAGAACCTGAAAAAGATATCCTGCTAATGTCCATTAGAGAGATGAAGGAGCAAATTCATGAGACAAATCAGCTTAATATCATGCTGGACACGCAAATGAGAAGGGACACAGGAGCTTCTTTTAAAAGAAAGGTAAAGCTAGTAAGAGTCATTTGGAGCTTGAAAATGAGCTAAAAAGGGCAAAAAAAAATATCACTGCTAAGATAGAGAAGAATGCGCAGCTGAATGAAGACTTGACAAGGATTAAGTCTGATCTTGATAAATCTCTCAAGTGGACATAGTCCTCCGATGTCATCACCTCCATCTTTAAAAGCAAGGGAAATGGCAGGGAAGGACTTGGCTTTGAAAAGACAACCCACAATTCCCACAGCAAATATGTCACCATAGCTGAGAACTGGTTGTCCACTCATTGTGGGCAAGTGGGTCACTACAAAGAACTCTGCAAAGCAAAAATTAAGTCTTTTCAAAGGAACAATGACTTTATCAAAAGGAGAAGAAATGTCTTTGCCCATATGGGCTAAAAAGAACCTGATTCATCCCTTCCACATCTACAAGGGGCCCAAGCTAGTTTGGGTTCCCAAATCCAATCATTGACTTTGTGTGCAGGCAGAGGAGAGAGAGAGAGAGAGAGAGAGAGAGAGAGAGAGAGAGAGAGAGAGAGAGAGAGAGAGAAAGAGCTGTTAATCAGATTGGCAAACAAAGACAGCAAAAATCTAATGGATGTTGCAGTTCAAGATTCACAGCCATACTAAGAGGAAGCTAATTTAGAAGATATGAAGAATGATAATGCAGGCAACGCAAATATTATAAGCGTGGTCGTGACAGTAGAAGAGGGCTACACACATAGGAGATATAGGACAACGTATACACAAGCAATCGTGCACACATCAAAATTGATACCCAGTGTTTCCAAAACTGCCCAAGAACCTGATCTCTCTACGACTCAGGTTAGTGGTCTTCTCAGTACTTTCATATGTTCTGAACTACTTAAGTGCCAAGTCAGTCAAACGTCTCCTAATTTAAAATTCAAAAAAAAAAAAAAAGGAATCCTTTAAATCGATGTTTCACTTCTGAACTCCTTTATCTTACACCTTTTCTAAACCGTTATTTCTGACACCTTAAAATCAATCTTAGTTTCCCTCTCCTTGCATAACGTTTTGTTTTACCGAACCGTCTCACATCTCTCTTCCATTGTCAAATACTTACTCTATGTGACCAATCTCTCTCTAATCAAAGTGTAATGGATCCTGTGTCATCATCCTCACAAAATTCAATCTCCTCAGACCAAAATTCAAGTAAGTCAATTTCAAAATCCCCTAACTCTGTTTCTCTTGGAACCAAAAATCGCAGAACTCGGAGGAAATCTACATATAACTCAAGAAAACAATACGACTTCATTGATAGTGATGAATTCAATTCTGTCAACATCTGACTCCTCGTCAAAAGGATCAAGTAAAAGAGAAGAAGGGACGACTGCAGAGAGTAATAGCACCAACACCTCTGGAGACAGTGTTGAGATATCAGATGCTTCAAAAGAAATCTTAGGAATAAAGGTCAACTCCGATGGAGATATCGTACTACACTCTGTGCACAGACAGACCTCTGATAGTATACAATTACAGGTGAATGAGGAAATGAAAACAAAAGAAAAGACATGAGGAGAAGAACGTGATACCCAATCTGTCGTTCAAAAGAGGAGGAGGCTCTGTCCAAGCGAGGAACTAGGTCCCTCTAAAAAGAACAAGAAATGAACCCAATGAGAATGAAAGAGAGGAAAATCTACGAAAGCAGAAAGTTCTCTTTGGAATGTTGATTGATGTAAACCTGAAAAGGGAGACTGGGATAAAAAAACTGCTAGAAATGGTGGAATTTTGAAATTGGACTCATCTTTTCACTCCACCAAATCCCTGTGTGTACAAAGCTAAAGTGGTTGAACTATATAGAAGTCTATGTCATCTTGAGAATGGTACTTTAGCCCTAACAGTGAATGTGTCACAGTTTGTCTTGAGTGAATTAGTCCTAGCAAAAATTCTGGGAGTAAAAGCTGAAGGATTGAGGGATGTGAATGACGGGGTCTCTACCTTCTTCAAAAATGTGAATGTTAAGAAAGGAACTTCAGACTTCACAGGACAACTTTCCACGAGAGAACTCAAGCCTGAATGCCAACTGGTCTTTGAATTTGTGGACAAAGCACTCATACCAAGAATTGGGGGAAGTGCTTTTGTTAATATGACACATCTGGTTCTCATGGAGGCCCTATCAGATTTTGAATCAATCAATCTACCAGCCATTATGATCAAACATATGATCAAAGCAGTGAGTACGAGGGAAAGTGAACCTGGTCTTCCATATGGTTTTCTCCTGAAATTGGTACTTGGGCATTTCAACGTCAGAACTGGAAAAGCTACCTTGGGAACAGCAGAGAACGTGCTCTCCATGGCTACTTTAGAAGAATGTGAGTGTGTTGCTGAAGGGGCCGGCTCCACCATCCCTACCATGACTGAAGCCCCCAAAGCAGCAAATCTAGAAACTCAACTACTAAGAGCTGAGAATGCTTTTCTGAAGGATCAATTGAAAGTAAGAGTGGAAGAACTCAGGAACCAAATGCTTCAGGATCAGACTGCAATTATTGAAAAAGTCTATGGGATTCTTCACACCCTAAATCATTCCCAGTAACCTGTTCCCTAGCAACTCTCCCCAGTTTCGGTCCTCCCCTCCTATGTCTAACTTTGTGTTGTCCTTTGATTTTCTGTTTCTTTCGTTTGGTACAATAGTAGTTGGTTTGACATATGTCTGTTCTGTTTAAACTACTATCTGTCTTATGATCACTCTTTGTTATTGCTAGTTTGCTCTCAACTACTCTGGCTGTGCTTTGTTTACTTTTGATGATGCCAAAAGAGGGAAGGTTAGTGTTGATATTATGATGTATATGGTGTGAGAGGGTGATGGAATTGCTCATGTTGTGATGCATTAGGGTGTGAGGAGGTGATGGATGTGCAATAATGAATGACATGCGCTAAGTTGATTGCTTGTAATTGATGAGAGGTATGTTGTGATTAAGGGGGAAGAATTGGAAGACTGATAGGTGCTATGATTGAAGAACCCTCTAGTGGATAACTTGGTCTTCCAATGTATTTTGTTGCTAACATGCTGTGGGTGCTTTGATTCAAATGACCTGTTTCGCAGGGCGAACTAGTGGGATCTGGTTCTCAGGGGAACATAGTTTGTCATCATCAAAAAGGGGTAATTGATAAGTTAAAATGTGTTCTATGTTTTGATGATTATCAAACAAATGGAGAAACAAAGAGTGAGGTGATCTTTGACCTGATCGAGACCTGATCTTCGACCTGCTCTCATTGTAACAATCACTAGCAATAGCTGTAAAGCTGGGCCTTAAACTGCACAGCAGAAAAGCAGTGATGCAGCCCATGCTTAAGGTCAAACATTGAAAGAGTGGTCTCCATCACATCTCACATGCTCCTCAATATATATACAACATGTTGCAACATATTGAGTAGACTTGAAAACCTTATTTATCTTGTGCAAACCTTGCCGTCACAGGTTCTCAAGTGTTCTAAAAAACAAAGCTATTTGCAACTGAAGGACCTGATCCGGACACCAGATTTTGTCTATGTTCTTTAAGTTGTTATGAGTCTTTGTTCATTTTTTTCTTAAACTGTAAACCTACTCTTCTCTAAAAGGAAGTTGTTTGTATGTGTCTTTAAATTTTCAAAGGTTGCTTGTTGGAAGTGTGTTTCCACAAGCTTTTGAGTGGTACACTAGGCTAGAGTAGTCTAGGTGTATTAGAGCGGTGAGTGGCTAAAGGTAGTCACGTTGTGAAGATTACAAGATCTTTTGTAAAGGTGAGGAATTATGGGAGTTGATTCCTAGTTTACAATAGGTTGTAATCTGAGTTTCTCGGTTAGTGGAGTTGAAATCGTAATGGGGTGGGTTGTGGTTTTTAATCCCTTGAGCAAGGAGTTTTCCACGGTAAAATCTTGCCTTTTTTATTTCTGCACTATATAAGGAAACTGGTAGACAACCAAGTCCCTCATACATTTTGGTGGATGCATAGCCTCTAACAGCCATAAACTAAGGTCCTCAACTAAGCTGTGTCACACTAACAAACCTTTTACTAATTCACAATAGAAACTTCGCTTAAGCTACTTCCTTCAGCAAGGCCAAGCATGTCGATGAGTCTTGAAAATTGAAATACTGCAATATTGAAACAGGAAAGTCTCAAGTTTCCTACTTTCCTTATCATTATAGAGTCAATAATCAAGGAAAGATCATCATGCAGAAAACAATATAAACCACTTGCTCATAGACTGATCCGAAACACTTTACCGGAGTAAGTGCATATCTTAATATGATTAAGTGCAGACCTTAATCATATATTGCTTGTGTTTATATAGACGTACTGAAGGAACTCATCTCTCCTAAAAGCTTGTTAATTTCCACGACAGTGAGTCGCCTCCCGGCAATAGAGAAGAGGAATTAATGAACGGAATAAATCGTTGTTAGCCATGGATGGAAAACCAGAAAATCCACAAAAAAAGAAGAAAGTGACAAGGAGAGGACATAAGAAGGTAAGAAAGCTTACCTTAGATTGAGATGAGAAACCTGTAAGTCTCAAAGCAGAGCAAGAGAAACATCTGACGTTCAAGAGCTATTAAGAAAGTACACATTGACTTTCAATTACTGCAGAGAGTAATTTTTTATATCCAATCGAGGACAACATAATTTTGATTTTAAAAGTTTAGATTAACAGGATGGAGGGAATTAATTAAAAATTTTTTAGGACAAAACTATGATACCAAAGAAAGTATCCTAGCTATGTGAAGCTGTGTGAGGAGGATAATTTGTCCCTCACAAAAGGTAGTTTAAGCTATGTTGCTTGGACTCTTCAAAAATGCTGACACGGTGTGTGTCGGATCCTTGAAAAGTAACGCCTTTTGAGGGATCCAACAAGTGTGCGGCAACAATTTTAGAGAGTCTGAGCAACATAGAGTTTAAGTACTGATAGCGGTTCGGGCCCCTACTTATCTCGGGCATCGTGAATTTTGTTTATAATTTCCTGATTTTCTCCCAAATGATCAAAACTCAATCAAAAAGTTTAGAGGTTCTGTTGATAACCTAAGACAACAGTCAAAATAATTGACAACTTATTGTCTTGGTTTCAGTTTCAAACAAGTCCTTTGCAAACAGAATTCCAGCAAGTTATCTCAACCACACAATTTGAATTACTGAAGCATGCATTTAAAAATATAGATACTCAGGTGATAAGAGCATGATTGCAAGATGAAACGTAAATATGAAGCAGAGGAGTCGGTGTAGGAGCTGATAACAAATAACCTTCTCAGGATCAATTTCTTGTGTTTTTTGTATAAAAATTTCTGGAAAGAATCAGGATATAAAAGAAAATCAAATGCAAGATAATCGGATGACAATGAAAGTTATCCTTTTAGCGATAAGAAACTGAAAAGTAGAACTTGAGAGTAGCTATATAAATGGTCAAAAAACTTCATTTAAACCATTGATGGAATAGATCAATAAGCTTTTGCCTCCCAAATTCCTTCCATTCAACTACATTTGATATTGTGGTCATAGATTAAGTAAGATTTCATTGTACAAAGACACTTATCGTCCTATTCTCTTGTAAACAAGGTAGCCAGCTTCCCTCTTAGCACCTCGTGGAAGTGTTTTGAAGAGCTGGATCAAGCAGTTGAACCAAAATTGGCATGTTTTATCATTTTATTGACTTTGCTTCAATTATGTGCAAGTGATACTAGGCTAGAAATTTATTGATAAGAAACCTCACGTACCCCATCTGTTTTAGCCTCCAGCATCTTAATAAGGAGAGGAATTCATCCAGCTTCACCCACAAGTCTCTTCATCTCAGTTGAGGCGCAGATTTGACAGATTGCTGATGCTGCAGGTTGTAGTGCACTAGCTGATCGTGATTTGAGCACATGAACCGACCGTGAAAGGAGTCCAAGCGAGATCAAAACCTCGACTAACACATAGCCAATCAAATTTCTCAAGGCCCCTATAGTTGATTCTTCGGGAAGCAGATCATCCAAGTATGCCAACAGACTTATGATTTCACCTCTCTGATATAACCTATCATCGAAAAGCAACACCAGTTCGGCAAATCTTGAGTAGAGCCCAACCCAACCATGTCCACAGTAAACACATTGCTTCATCCCTGCTAATAGACATGAAGCTGTACATTGACTTATAACAAGCCAAATAATTTCAGCATATTTTTCATCTAACTGTACTTACTACTTACAAGAACCTTTCTACCTCTAAAGATTTCCTTTGCCCTGGAAAATAAGATGGCTACCATTCAAATATAGGATACGTTACTTATAATTTAGGAAAATCATAGGTCAAGTTGTAGAGAACAATTGGCTAAAACCCTACAAGGCTCCAAAAACAGGAAAAAATAAAAGGGTGCAAAGATGGCATGATAATTCAGTAATGAGATAGATGATATCAGTACTTGCTGAAACAAAGAGCATTGCAGCAGCATGACTCAATAACTATCGACATCTTACTTTCTGGACTGTACTTCGCATATTCTAACAGCACATAACTGCTAAACAATCTAGGTGAGAAACCAAAATAATAAATAAGTGTCAATTGAAAAAACAAACAGGTAGACCTTCTTGAGTTATTAATATTATGTTTTCTCTTCATTCTGTTCATGATGGAGAGTTGCTATACTACAATCTGAGATTTACTTATCTCACTGTCTAGTAAGATATTGTATGCTTTCATATTCGTCTTTTGCACTCCCGAATGCCTTTGATCATATCTTCTATAAAGTAATCTCCATGTTTATTGTTTCTAAAAACAAAAACAAAAAGTTGTCAATACTTTTGGATCATATAATAAGAGCAAATCTGAAATATATGCACAACATCTAGATGCCTAAGGTATTAATGGAATAGGTATTTCTGAAGTGCTATTAAAATGAGATTCACTATTTTTTCCTTATCTGCACATTTTTATACATCATATCTGTTTTTCATAAGCCACCAACTCAAAAGATATTTTTTCTATGTTAGTTGACTGATTAGACTGAGTGGCCGTGAATAAGGAAATTACATGGAGCAATAGATTCCGGGGTTTCAAAAGCTCAGTTAACACACTCAACCATACAAGATGATGATACGAAAGAAACATAGTAATACAGGTTATTGAGGATGAATTAATAAAGGTAGGACAGCAATTCGAAGGTGATTTGCTATGGTCTTAACCAATATATGATGATTGCAGGAGAGAGAAGTAAACGCTTTTTTAATGAATAAGTAGTTAACAACAACATTATAAAAAAATGGTATTTCTGCTTGGTTAGATAATATTTGTCTCGAATCAACAAATCAGTTCCTTTCAGAAACTTAAGGCAACAACGTTTTACATTAACTTGGAACTGAAAGTTGATGGCATATAATGTTTTGAAGTGGAGTTAATTATAAGTTCAATCCTTTCAGTAAGTAAGCATATCTCCACTTTTTCATATGTACGAGATGCTGCTCAATATACATACATGATGCTGTTCAACACTCTTAGAAGTTAGAATCACAAATTTTCAGCAAAAGCTATAACCATGACAGTTAAAATTCACAATCTGAAAATTCCATCATCCACTGGGGATCTAGTAGCTCAGTTGGTTGGCTAACTGAACTTTTATCTTGTTGGTGAGAGTTCGAATCCCACGTTGTAGTCCCCTCCCCATTTTCTCCTTCCCCTACCCCTATGTAATAAAACAAAAAAAGAAAATTAGAAGGGAAAAAAAAAAGGAAAGAAAAAGGAAGGAGTAATTAAATGCACAGAGACAGAGCTCACTCACAGAAGCGCCTGCAAATCAACCGAAAACGAACAAGTCGCAGCAATTTCACTGAGAAAACAAGGAAATCTTCCTTTACCTGAACTGCACAATCGAAAATCAACAGGAACTTCAACAAGCAAGAGTCGCATATGCAACGAAGAGAGACACACAAAGAGAAATGAGGGAAGCCAAATAGGACATGCACGTTTTACAAAAAATGATCCTTTGTGTTTATAGTTATTTAAGTACTAGATTTTGGCACGTGTAGGCATAAATTGACATTAAAATTTGATATTTGAAGGAAGTTCATTTTCACTATATTTGTATTTTTTTTTTTTTGGAAATCATTTGAGTTATAAAATATAAGTAAAGTCTACAAATATTTATAGTCATTTGTTATCTTTAGGACCTCTAATTAATGATTTCAGAAGTACAATTTTTTTTACTTAAATTATCTCTTCTATATTTTTTGATCGTGAAAGATCAATAATCTTGGTATATCTACCTTCTAAAGATTGATTCCGCCGATCGAATGAAAAACTTGCGTATTTTCCTCTTTCGCTCAACTTCCAAAAGTATTCAAGCTAGTTCATCCTAGATTAATATGAATGCATTCATATTAATCTTTCGTATAGTAATTGCACAAACCTATATTGTTCGGTGTAAACCATCTAATATTCAAAATTTATGGATGTGACTAATAATTAGTGTTCGATATTTGGAAATCAATTGCAAGTATGCTAGTTGAGACTGGATAATGTTTCACAAACTACCTCAATTTCTATTACTATATTATATCACACATAGAAATCTTCTTTTTGGCATTGGGGAAGTGCAAATATTATCAATGACATTCATTTCGTAAAATTTCTCATCAACAATACAAAATATGCAAAACGGTCTTTACAAAGTAATTAATCCTAGATATGAATGTTTAACATATATAAAGAACCGGCTAATAAAGTAAGGATTAGTAAAGTAAAAAAACGCACCTTCGAAAACTATCTTTAGGGATCTCATATTGTGATTCATCGTTAATCTCCATTTAGCCCCATCTCATTTCAAGATTTGCACATTAAAAAAAAAAGATTCAATATTTCTCATTCATTTTTTCTTCTTCCACTCGTAAAACTCTATCAGAGTGCAATAAGCATGTCGAATCAAATGATTATATTTCATTCCGAACTTACCAACAGCAAGAAATATAATATATAAATGTATATCACTCTTCACAATGATACAAAAGTAGAACCATAAAAAAATACTAAAATATTATTGTCACAAGAATATATAATGCATGTTAAAACTATGCATACCCGAACCACGGTTAGTCACCCCCGCCAATGGATTTATTCCTTTCTTCTGTGCGTGAGTAGGTGGTACACTGAACTAATTTAGCTAAATAACAAAGTGCAAAAGATTTTTTTTTAAAAAAAAAAAACAGTATGCTATATTCCAAAATATTGAAATAAAAAAGTAACAAAAAAGACAATAAGCAGAAACATCTGCATATTGGTGAAGGAGAATTTCCATTTTGCTAGGCAATTTATAGCAAATGGATATAATGTGTCATTAGTAGATAAATGATGAATCGTTGTATTAAGTTAATCAAATGAATTTAGTCTATATTAAATTATTTAATGCGACTATTCACATTCTCCTGATTTTTTACAGAAACGAATAGAAAATTAATTAATGCAAAGTTTATTTCATGTATTGGTTATGAATAAATTAATAAATTGGTTACGAATAAATTAATAAATTGTTTTGTAACTTTTCACATAGCTTCAAAACACTTGTGTGAAAGGGCATGTGGTAGCACAATTTTTGGGCGAGAATATAAGCAGAGGCAAATCAATATATTGATAAAATATTTAGTTGATTAAGATTTTGGTGTCATGCAAAGGCTTATGCATTAGACAACACTGAGATGGAAACCAAGGCTTTCCTGCTGGGGCTGGAAAAAGCAGCGGAATATGGGCTACACACCATTGGAGATTGAAACAGATTCCACGGAGGTGATTATTTTGATTAATTAAATGAATAAATACATGTCGACACAGCCTTAGAGAAGGCAATCGAGTGGCACACGTTTTGGCCCAACAAGGAGTACAAAATGCAGCTGAAGATTAACTAAGTGTTTTTGCTCAGTCCCCCTGCAGGGGCTTCACCATGATAAGCAAGGGCATGTAGCTCCTAGGAAAATACCCCACTAATGCTTGTAGTCACCTAGTTAAGTTGGGCAACTAACGTATTATAAACTCTGATGTCATGTTCAACTAGCTTATATATCAATAATATCCTTGCAATAAAAAAATAAATTAAAAAACAGGTCGTATGAGTCATAAAATGATCATTGTAGTGCAGTAGTATCACTAAACTTGTCTTTTGAAGCGAAAAAAGAAAAAGTACTACATTTTAATCATAAACATGGAGCCAGTACAAGTCACAAACATCAAAATAAATACCGCTACACTGCCAATAAGATGTCCATAGCAGATAAGAAAACCAATAATACTAGCTCTCCTCTAGTAATAGAGAGCAAAGTTTTTGTACACAAGGGGCCAAAAGACACGAGTCACTGCAGGTATTTCAGCAACAAGTTAGTCGACCTTGCGCCTGCAAATTGGGATCTCAATCGTTTTCTCAATCGTGCATTCCACCTTAGCTTGAAAAGTTTCTTCTTTCCCCTCAGTTTCAATTTTAAAAGTAATGTAGTAGGTAAAGTCACGACAACCACCTGCATTTATCTTCACAATATCCGTAACTTTGCGTTCTTTTCCCTGCAGTTAACAATAGGTAAAAGTCAATACTTACGAAGAGCAGCACAGCAGAAAATGGGTAAATAACAAGGTATAGATCATACATCATCGCCAAAGCACCGCTTGATTGCCAATGAAGCATAACCCTTGATCCTATCCACAAACTCAGGAAAAAGATGAAATTCCAGAATGGGGTAGATGGGAGTAAACATGCACGACCCAGGGTATTCATCAAACTCAAAACCCTATTAAGATACATACAAATAAACAGATGAGCAAAATGTTTATATTTTAGGGCATAATTCAGCAGTTGAATTATGATTGATCTGAACAAATAGAGTCAAATATAATTACCAACTCGATAGTTGAAAACATGTACCACAATAGATGTGTTTTCATGGAGCAGATAATGTCATACACACAAGTCATGTATGCCCATATGATGTCTATAAAAACGAGGGTGAAAGGGAAGTTGTGAAATTTCCAACATTTCAGTTGTCACATGAAAAAGAACACTTCCAATTGTAGTGGATAGTTGACTGGAGACATGAAAATGTATTTAAAAACCAATAGCAAAGTCTACAAAAACCATATATTGCTTTCCATTCAAACCCAAACCAGCAAGTAGAAGAAAAAACCAAGCTGGTAATTTATGGTCCTTGCAACTTCAATTCCAGCTAGTATTGAATTCATTTTCCCAATTGTTTCGGAAAACCAAGTTAGTGGTTTGTCAATTAGTATTACCCATTAAGTTAGCGTTAAATAAGGCGAAAACGTACAACAGAATAGGAAAGGCACAGGGAACTTCAAACATCCAACAAAAGAGTATTAACTTCGATTCCATCTCTACAATCAATTTTTAGGCCATCTACATGTAAAAAGCAATAAAAACAAGGCACCGGGAGAAAATCGTCAAGGTGTATACAAGTTCACCCGGACACACTGATGTGAGAAAAAAAGAAAAGAAAAAAGTGGTCATGATAAACGGGAAAAAAAAAAAAAAAAGAGAAGGAAAATAGATCACCTCTACAAGGAAATTAGGCATAAATTATATTTCCTTCGAAATTCAAATACACATATTTAGGCCTAAAACTTTCTTACCAGTCAGGTACACCACCCCCCCCCCCCCCCCCCCCCCCCAAAAAAAAAAAAAAAAAAAACCAAAACACCCCCCTCCCCTCGTCTTCTAAAGTTTATTTAACAAAATACAGTCAATTTTATCCCCCGGGAACTAAGGGAACACATGAAACAAAATACATACAGCCAAGCCAGGTGCCTTGCATTTAACAGAAGGTCAAATGTAATTAGGCCATGTGCCCTGTCTAATGCCTTTTTAAGCAGTGCTCTTGCAAACAATGTGAAAAGAGATCCAGTTCAAATCTGATGACTAGGTGGTGACTAGTCCGATAGATCCACCATCTTATTTCATAGAGTGCAGTGCCTCAGAACTAAGTACACTTAACATGCATTTTTGTTGGAGTGTATACATCAGGTGTATACAAATGTGATATATGAAAAAAGGATCTAAAAGTCCAGAGATATTGTAAAGATTTAAAACCCGACACTTTCCACCCCGCCCCCCCCCCCCCCCCCCCCCCCCGACCCCCAAAAAACCACAAAATCTCCTCCCAACCCATGAAAAAATTGAAACAGCTTTACTGCACATAGATGCTGAATGACCCAGGAGGAGGAATGTGTAATTGTAGTGCTTGCACATAAAACCATAGTGTCGAGAACTATATACAGAAAAGTATGCATATTAAAAAAAGGGAATGATTCATGTAAACCAGAGACACCTAGGCAGTAAACCAAAATACACAAATAGATAACAAAAATAAAAGCATATTCAACATAAAGTTTAAAAAGAATAAAGAGAAGAAAATCAGGAAACCTATGTTTACATCATCTGGGACCCCCATGTAGAGCCAGCCACATATAAATGACTTATTTGATAAGGGCACTATGATGCAAATGTACAATATATTGCTGCAATCGACTTGTTTTAAGAAAAGTTACAACAACATACCCTAATAGTACCAGTTTCGGTAAAAAAAAAAAAAAAAAAAAAAGAGAAAAAGGGGGGTTACAACAACATACCCGTGCAGGAAATTTCATATAATATTTGAAAAACCTATAACATCTTACATGCGCATTAGTTCATTGTTGGATTGAAATGTGCCTAAATGTTGCCACAGAAGAAGGGTGTTTGACTTCCAAACACTACTCTTCAGGTTGCACACTCATTTTCTTCTTTCATCAGACTCCCATTTACAACACCCTTTATTTCAAATAGGAAAGGGAGCAAGAATTCAATGTAAACTTGACTACATATCTTCTATATATTGATACCACTTTGAGTCAGCTACATATTTACGTGGGATTATTTTCCACTTTTGTCTTATTTTTTCACGCATTATAACCATTAAACCAAGCTCATCCTCCGTGAACAACAAATGAAACAACATATTCAACTTTCTTTTGCTAATCTTCACTAGTAGTGAAATAGAAGAAAATGCTGAAACAAGTTGTAGTGTTTATATAAAGGCGGAATGGCTTGAAAGGCCCCTTTACTTGTCTCGATTAGTCATCCCGGCACCAGTACTCACAACTTTGCCGAACCCCTCTGCCCTTTAAAACGCAGCATTTTAAACCCTTCCTCGACCCGCTCAGTGAAAACAGAAGGATTTTGTAGTGTAGCTTTCAACGGGACATAAGATGTTCGAGGAACTTATATCCTCTTCTCTCTATTGTTTTTCTTTTTTGGTGTCTGTCCGGTGGTGGTAAGTGGCTCTTCGGAACTTAAATTATGTATAGACATATCACTACATATAAATGATGTATAGATATATCATTACAATCCTCAGAGTATGCCAGCTTTTTTTCACGTATAAAATTGGAGTTCTAGACTTATTAGTGGAGGGGAGGACTGCGACTTCAACAATCCCAATGCATGGTTTAATATTGCTCCTAGTTAGAAACACATGATCTAATTCAATTTAAGCACCAACTTGATATTCACCTTTCACATAATTTCCTCAAGCAAATACAAGTTATACTTACTTCATTCCAATATATGTTATACTCTTTCCTCTTTAGTTTGTTCCAAAAGAATTATATTTTTCTATATCTAGAACAAGAACTTCATACTTCACAATTTATCTTTAATAAGATGATTTAAAGTTGCACAAATGTATATAGCTCGTTTCAGACCACAAGTTTCAAAAGTACTTCATTTTCTTTCAACTCCGTGTCTAGTCATGCAACTGGGATGGAGGATGTGGTCATTTTTCACGGAATAAACAAGAAGTTATTTAAAACAAGTATCAAATTGATGTTTAAGATATATCAGGTTAATCCTGATTACGTTTGAGGCAGTCTGTCGGCTCCATGTAAATTGGAGGAAGAACATGCTTTTCCCAGTCAAAGAGGTTGAAAACATTCCGACCTTGACAGATGACCTGGGATATGAGGTAAGCTCCTTACCAACTAACTACTTGTCTTTATCCTTCGGTTCAAAAGACAAAGCTCACAGAATGGGGCAGTTGAAGAGGTTGGCAAGCTGGAAAAGTAAGTACCTATCTCTGGGTGGAATAATAGTATTGGTCAACAGTGTATTACATGCACTACCTACGCATGTAATGTCTCCGTTTCCTTTACCTCGCAAGGTGAGGAAGAGAATTGGTTCTGTAAGAAGGAACTTCATATGGCAGAGCAACAGAGACAAACATGCTATCCACTTAGTCAATTGGAATCTCTTATCCACTACCAAAGCAAAAGTATATAGGAACCTAAAAGCACACAACCAACACAAAACCAAAGTCTACCGTTAAAATGGTTATGGAGGTATAACTTGGAAGAAAATGCTGTGTGTAGAAGGGTAATTTGTGAAAAATATGGTCAAGATGGGATGTGGTGTTCTAAGACGGGGGGTTGGGTGTGGAAATCTATCAGACTTCATTGGGCTTCACTTGCTGCCAATTCCATCATTAAGGTGGTTAATGGAAGGAAGAGATTCTAACCACTGGCTAGGAAATGGAACCTTAAAGGAGTTGTTCCCTGATCGTTACAACATTGCAACATTTCCTGAAGAAATATTAGACACAAATCGGGACAGCAAGGGAGGACTATCACCTTCAGGAGGTGAGAGGAATTAGAAGGAGCAGTGGAATTCTTTAAGACATTGGAAGAATTCAAAGGTCTCACAGAATCAGAGGATAAACTATACTGGAGGTCATGTAGGGATGAGGTTTTTACTGCCAAGTCTGTTTATTTCTCAGCTTGTAACTCAGACTAGCACAATGCCCTTGGAGATACATCTGGAAAGTCAAACTCGTACAATGCTTCCCATGGCAGGTGGCAAGAGAGGCTCGTTTAACCCAAGAGGATTTGAGAAGAAGGGATTTTCAGTCATGCTCTAGGTGCTCTCTCTGTGGTTCAGAAACAGAAACCAGTAGTCATTTGTTTCTTAATTGTCTTACACTGACCAAATGTAGCAACTCTTCCTTAACAGTGTGGGCCTCAAATGGTTTATGCCAGCCAACGCTTGTGACCTACTAAAGAGCTGGAACTGTGGGGCATAGATAGACAGATGAAATGGTGGAGTTTGGTTCCTGCTTCTACATGGTAGACAGCATGGAAGGAGAGAAACTCATGAGTTTTGAAGACAGAAGTAGCTCTTTCCAGAATATCCATGAAGTGTTTTCTTCTGTTTCATTCTTGGTGTAACGAATGTCATGTAGAGGGGGAAGAATCTTTAGCAGATCTGATAGGTGCTTTGTAATTTATAGATGAATATCGCTGGTTCTCTTCCTCTCTGTAAACATGGTTCTGACACTGCCCTTGTTCTTATTTTCTCTTATTAATATGCATGTTACCACTCTCAAAAAAGCAAGTAACAAATTTAAGGCCTAGTACACAAAATAAGGTGTAGGAGATTAAACTATTAACATAGAAAAAATATACAGCAAATTTGTTTTTCCGTATGTTACTACATAGAATTTTCCATATTATTCTAATGGTCATTGTGATAAGTTACTACATGCAATTTTCCATATTATTCTAATGGACATTGTGATAAGTGATAAGTAGGATTGTAGTGTTTATAAGCATCTATTTTACGGGAAAACACAAGGATGCCTTGCAGAGTAGGATAAAAGATGTTTTAGGAACTTGCATCCTCTTCTCTCTCTGTGTTTTCTTCTTTGAGTGTCGTTTTGGTAAGCATCTATTTGATAGGGAACTCAACTGCATGATTTAACACTATCTCCTAGCTCGAAACACATGATCTAATTCAGTTCCACCACTGATTTGATATTCACTTTTCATTTAATTGCAAACAAATACAAGTTATAGTTAAATTTCGAGGAATAAACAAGTTAGTTACAACACGTATCAAAATTTAAGAGGTACTAGTACATTTACAAGCCAACAAATAGTTCATGAGTCGTGCCTATTGGCTAGGACAAAATATACAGTAAATTTATGTTTCCATAAGTCACTACACAAAATTTTCCATGTAATTCCGATAGCGATTATGATAAGTGCTTAATGAAATATAATAATATAAAGAGATAATGGTCAAAAATACACCTTAAGTATCACGTTTTTGTGATTTTCCTAGCTGAACTATCAGGTGTTTGCGTGTCCGAACTATCACCAACTATTTATCAAACCACACCTGAACTATCAAGTGTTTGCGTTTTCTACCTGAACTATCACGTGTTTGCGTTTTCTACCTGAACTAGTACCAGTTATTTATCAAAACATACCTCGACTAGTGCTGGAAACTCAGAGAAAATTGATATTTTTAATCATTATCTCTTTTTCTTTTTTTTTTTAAAATCCAATTAATTCCTTTAATTGTCTGCCTAGAGTGCCATTTGACACCATTTTTAAACAACACACAAAAAAAAAAAAAAAATCGTACAGCGCACAACATCAGACACTAGTGGAGGTGTGTTTTGATAAATATTAGGTAGGTGGGCATTATGTGTAATAATAATGGAATAAGGAAAAGGAAGATGGAACATACATCGCTCTCGCGTAACTGTTGATAATACTTGATAAAGACGTCCTTATCTGGGTAAGTTTGCCAATCATATGGATCATAATTGAGCGGCTCTCCATCCTCACCCTTCACATCAGACCCGGTATCATCCTCACCCATGAAATCATACTCTCCATCCTCACCCTTCAAATCAGATCCGGTATCATCCTCACCCTTCACATCAGATCCGGTATCATCCTCACCCATGAAATCATACTCTCCATCCTCACCCTTCAAATCATCATCAACCTCCAATTTCAATTTCTTCTCGGGGGGCGACTCCTTTTCCGTCAATTTTTCATCCTCCATCACACTTCCACATGCACTTGTACCTCAAACCCTAAACTACCCCAATTTCTCTTTTAAAAACTGAACCAACTATTCTTACCTTCCATATATATGTTTAGTACAACAAGAATTGATCCAATAAGAGTCCCTTATTTATTTGGACGGTGAAATTGTTGCTCTAAACTTATCCATTATAATTATTAGTACTTTATGGAGTAACAATTGGGGATAATTTTAATAATATACAATTCAACATTAAATATTATATTCACGTAGTCATATTTTTAATTTATATCCGCATAGGTTTTTTTTTTTTTTTTTGCAACCATGTTTATACATACTATTATCAGTGACGGAGTCAGAATTATCGTCAAGAGTGTTTTAAAATTTTTTCTTCATCCACTCGCAAACAGCCATGATTCAGTTCCACCCACTACTATCCTTTTTTGAATAGAAATTAGTATATGAAAATAGAATACTCTATCAGAGTGAAATAAGCATGTCGAATCAAATGATTATATTTCATTCCGAACTTACTAACAGCAAGAAATACAATATATAAATGTATATCACTCTTCACGATGATACAAAAGCAGAACCACAAAAAAAATACTAAAATATTGTTGTCACAAGAATATATAATGCATGTTAAAACTATGTATATCCGAACCACGGTGAGTCACCCCCGCCAATGAATTTATTCCTCTCTTCTGCGAGTGAGTAGGTGGTACACTGAACTAATTTAGTTAAATAACAAAGTGCAAAAGATTAAAAAAAAAAAATACATCAGTATGCTATATTCCAAAAAATTGAAATAAAAAAGTAACAGACAAGACAATAAGCAGAAACCTCTGCGTATTGGTGGAGGAGAATTTCCATTTTGCTAGGCAATTTATAGCAAATGCATATAATGTGTCATTAGTAGATGAATGATGAATCGTTGTATTAAGTTAATCAAATGAATTTAGTCTATATTAAACTATTTAATGCGACTATTCACATTCTCCTGATTTTTTACAGAAACAAAGAGAAAATTAATTAATTAATGTAAGTTTGTTTCATGTATTGGTTATGAATAATTTAATAAATTGTTTTGTAACTTTTCACATAGCTTCAAAACACTTGTGTGGAAGGGCATGTGGTAGCACAATTTTTGGGCAAGAATATAAGCAGAGGCAAATCAATATATTGATGAAATATTTAGTTGATTAAGATTTTGGTGTCATGCAAAGGCTTATGCATTAAACAACACTGAGATGGAAATCAAAGCTTTCCTGCTGGGGCTGGAAAAAGACACACCATTGGAGATTGAAACGGATTCCACGGAGGTGATTATTCTGATTAATTAAATGAACAAAACACGTCGACACAGCCTTAGAGAAGGCAATCGAGTGGCACACGTTTTGGCCCAACAATGAGTACAAAATGCAGCTGAAGATGTTTTTGCCCAGTCCCCCTGCAGGGGCTTCACCATGATAAACAAGGGCATTTAGCTACTAGGAAAATATCCACTAATGCTTGTAGTCACCTAGTTAAGTTGGGCAACTTACGTATTATCACCTCTGATGTCATGTTCAACTAGTTTATATATAAATAATATCCTTGCAATAAAAAAATAAATTAAAAAAACAGGTCGTAGGAGTCATAAAATGATAATTGCACAATAGTATTACTAAACTTGTCTTTGAAGCGAAAAAGAAAAAACACTACTTTTGTATACGGGAAAACCGGATATGATCCCGACCGGTTGTAAGGTGGACCGGTGATGGAAGAGGGTCGGGACACACCGGATGCTAGCCGGGAAAACGCCTATACGCAGTTGAACGAGTCCGTTCTTCCCCCGTGACACGTATCCTCCGGTTGTAAGTCGTTAACCCGAATGGCCGTTGGTCCGAAACTGGGACGGCCGCGCCCGATGCCACCGCCAAACGTGTGTTACGCGCCGTCGGTCCCCAATATACCGTCCTTGAAATTATTAGTTCATTGGTTCACAATTGTACGATATAATAGGCATATCCTCACCCCTTGAGATGGTTGCTTCCTTGACTTCTCCAAGAACAAATATAGATCATATATATACAAAAACAAGGTCGTTTTGTTCAAGTTTATAGTGTGATTTAATCCATCAAAATCCACGCGATTATATTCGCAAACAAATCGCCACTATTAGCCATTTCACTAGAGCACTCTTGAATATATACTCTCTCTCATTTCATACATACCAAGATCCAAGACATATCCTATACCCACTTACAATTCAATTCAAAACACGGGTAAACAACTTTGGAATCATAAACATGGAGGCGTTACATTTAGAGCCATTACAAGTCATAAACATCAAAATAAATACCGCTACACTGCCAATAAGATGTCTATAGCAGATAAGAAAACCAATAATACTAGCTCTCCGCTAGTAATAGAGAGCAAAGTTCTGGTACACAAGAGGGACCAAAAGACACGAGTCACTACAGGTATTTCAGCAACAAGTTAGTCGACCTTGCGCCTGCAAATTGGAATCTCTATTGTTTTCGCAATCGTGCGTTCCACCTTCGCTTGAAAAGTTTCTTCTTTCCCCTCAGTTTCAATTTTAAAAGTAATGTAGTAGGTAAAGTCACGACAACCACGTGCATTTATCTTCATAATATCCGTAACTTTGCCTTTTTTTCCCTGCAGTTAACAATAGGTAAAAGTCAATACTTAATAAGAGCAGCACAGCAGAAAATGGGCAAATAACAAGGTATAGATCATACATCATCGCCAAAGTACGGCTTGATTGCCATTGAAGCATAGCATGTTGATACGTTCCTCAACACACGAGCCTAAACTGTATGTCATAAAGCTCGTACGTGTGTGTATTTTAATTTTTTTTTATGAAAAAATTACAATTTATATTATGTTTTTATACTCTTGGGCCATGCTTTTGAATTAAAATTAGATTGGGCCAAAATATTTTGATGGAGTAGTACCTAACATAAAAGTGGCCCATCTGGCAAGGAATATTATATCCATCGACTAGTGAGTCACAAGTACTATTAGCTAGTTTGGCATGTTTCCATAGTAAAGGTGTGGCTAGTTTTTATTATTAGACTAGTAATAACTAGTAGAGGTGTGACAAGCTTTTGTGGCAATATGAAGTTTTCTATTTCAGAGGAGTTTGGTTTCAGATAGTGACTATAATGTATTTTAAAAAATCGACAAAAATCGACAAAAACAGAATATTAAAAATCGATATAGTTTGGTTTGGTTTGACAATCTAAATAACCGACTTAATTGGTTTGGTTATTTTTGAAATAAAAACAGATCCAAATCGAACCGTGAGCACTCCTAACAAGCATACACAAAATGACATTTCCAGGACAACAAAAGCATAAATGACACTGAAAAATTCAGAGTATTTGCCGAAATCTCGACTTGTCAAGAGACCTGGTCTTTGTGAATGAGGTCAGTAGTCTTTTTAGCACTTACATGATTAACAACCGCTTGAAGTGTCATGTCATTAATTGCCATCCACCTCCTTTTTCGAACTCCTCAAAGCCGAACATCTTAACTCTCCTGAAACGACTCAAGCCTAAGAGAAAAGACCTTTGAACCAATCAAAATCAGTTCCTTCTGCCTTGACGTACGAGTTTTTGACCGGCCAACACTCCACTGCATACAACATAGGTGATTTGACAACCACTTTATAAAACTTACCTTTAAGTCTTGGTAATCCTTTTTCCCTTTTGCCTGGGTTATGATTAGTCTTGTGGAATTATTCCTCTAATTTTGATACGTTACAAGTCTTTTGAAGATTTAAGGAGAAATATTTTATGACTTAGCTAAATATTCCGTAGTTTAATTTAAAAATTAGTACACCCATTCATCGAATAAACAAAACTACTTTAAAATTTTAAAACACTCTTGACAATAATTCTGACTCTGTCACTAATAATGGTGTGTATCGTGTGTATAAACATGGTTCCAAAAAAAAATATTGCTATGCGGATGTAAATTAAAAATATGACTACGTGAATATAATATTTAACGTTGAATTATATATATTATTAAAATTATCCCCAATTGTTACTCCACAAAGTAATAATTATAGTGGATAAGTTTAGAGCAACAATTTCACAGTCCAAATAAATAAGGGACCCTTATTGGATCAATTCTTGTTGTACTAAATATATATATATATATATATATATATATATATATATATATATATATATATATATATATATATATATATGGTACGTAAGAATAGTTGGTTCAGTTTTTAAAAGATAAATTGGGGTAGTTTAGGGTTTGAGGTACAAGTGCATGTGGAAGTGTGATGGCGGATGAAAAATTCATAGGTGAGACGGAAAATGAGTCGCCCCCTGAGAAGAAATTGAAATTGGAGGTTGATGATAACAAGGATGATTTGAAGGGTGAGGATGATACAGGATCTGATTTGAAGGGTGAGGATGGAGAGTATGATCCATATGATTTCATGGGTGAGGATGATACCGGATCTGATTTGAAGGGTGAGGATGGAGAGCCGATCAACTATGATCCATATGATTGGCAAACTTACCCAGATAAGGACGTTTTTATCAAATATTATCAACAGCTACGCGAGAGCGATGTATGTTCCATCTTCCTTTTGCTTATTCCATTATTATTAGAGGTAATGCTAAAAAAACACACCTATCTAAACTATCACCAATTATTTATCAAAGCACTTCTCGATTAGCATTTGCTTGAAGCAATTAAGTGAAAAGTGAATATCAAATCAGTGGCGGAATGTTTATCCTACTCTGCAAGGCATCCTTGTGTTTTCCCGTACAATAGATGCTTATAAATACTACAATCTTATTTCATTATTTTTTATTTTTCATTAGGCACTTATCATAATGTCCATTAGAATAATATGGAAAATTGCATGTAGTAACTTATCACAATGACCATTAGAATAAAATTGAAAATTGTATGTATTAACATACGGAAAAACAAATTTGCTGTATATTTTTTCTATGTTAATAGTTTAATCTACTACACCTTAATTTGTGCAAATAGTCACGAGCGAATTGTTGACTTAATGTAAATGTATTACTGGCCTTAAATTTGTTACTTGCTTTTTTGAGAGTGGTAACATGCATATTAATAAGAGAAAATAAGAACAAGGGCAGTGTCAAAACCATGTTTACAGAGAGGAAGAGAACCAGCGATATTCATCTATAAATTAGAAAGCACCAATCAGATCTACTAAAGATTCTTCCTCCTATACATGACATTCGTTACACCAAAAATGAAACAGAAGAAAACACTTCATTTTGATATTCTGGAAAGAGCTACTTCTGTCTTCAAAAACTCTTGAGTTTCTCTCCTTTCATGTTGTCCACCATATACAAGCAGGAACCAAACTCCACCATTTCATCTGTCTAGCTCTTTAGTAGGTCACAAGTGTTGGCTGGTATACACAATTTGAGGCCCACACTGTTAAGGAAGAGTTGCTACAGTTGGTCAGTGATAGGTCACAAGTTTAGTAGGCCACTTTTTCTTTTCTTTTTTTCTCTCCTTTTCTTTTTGTTCTCACATCAGTGTGTCCGGGTGAGCTTGTACACACCATGACGATTTTCTCCCGGTGCCTTGTTTTTATTGCTTTTTACATGTAGATGGCCTAAAAATTGATTGTAGAGATGAAATCGAAGTTAATACTATTCTGTTGGATGTTTGAAGTTCCCTGTGCCTTTCCTATTCTGTTGTACGTTTTCGCCTTATTAAAACGCTAACTTAATGGGTAATACTAATTGACAAACCACTAACTTGGTTTTCCGAAACAATTGGGAAAATGAATTCAATACTAGCTGGAATTGAAGTTGCAAAGACTATAAATTACCAGCTTGGTTTTTTCTTTTGCTTGCTGGTTTGGGTTTGAATGGAAAACAATATATGGTTTTTGCAGACTTTGCTATTGGTTTTTAAATACATTTTCATGTCTCCAGTCAACTATCCACTACAATTGGAAGTGTTCCTTTCGTGTGACAACTGAAATGTTGGAAATTTCACAACTTCTCTTTCACCCTCGTGTCTGCATAGACATACATATGGGCATGCATAACTTGTGTGTATGACAGAATCTGCTCCATGAAAACACATCTATTGTGGTACAAGTTTTCAACTATCGAGTTTGTGATTATATTTCACTCTATTTGTTCAGATCACTCATAATTCAACTGCTGAATGATGCCCTAAAAATATAAACCTTTTGCTCATCTGTTTATTTGTATGTATCTTAATAGGGTTTTGAGTTTGATGAATACCCTGGGTCGTGCATGTTTACTCCCATCTACCCCATTCTGGAATTTGATCTTTTTCCTGAGTTTGTGGATAGGATCAAGGGTTATGCTTCAATGGCAATCAAGCAGTGCTTTGGCGATGATGTATGATCTATACCTTGTTATTTGCCCATTTTCTGCTGTGCTGCTCTTCGTAAGTATTGACTTTTACCTATTGTTAACTGCAGGGAAAAGAACGCAAAGTTACGGATATTGTGAAGATAAATGCAGGTGGTTGTCGTGACTTTACCTACTACATTACATTTAAAATTGAAACTGATGGGAAAGAAGAAACTTTTCAAGCTAAGGTGGAACGCACGATTGAGAAAACAATTGAGATCCCAATTTGCAGGCGCAAGGTCGACTAACTTGTTGCTGAAATACCTGCAGTGACTCGTGTCTTTTGGCCCCACTTTGCTCTCTATTACTAGAAGAGAGCTAGTATTATTGGTTTTGTTATCTGCTATAGACGTCTTATTGGCAGCGTACACGGTATTTATTTTGATGTTTGTGACTTGTAATGGCTCCATGTTTATGACTATAATGTAGTGCTTTTTCTTTTTTCGCTTCAAAAGACGAGTTCATTAACACTACTGCACCACAATGATCATTTGATGACTACCCTACGACCTGTTAATTGCCAAAAACAAACAATATCCAAAATGCGTACATACATAACCTCCACCATCAAATATAACACCGAATACAATCCAAACATCATAATACACAATCGGAAACCGAGAAAGATAAAAATATCCTAAATTGTTGGACAGTTTTGGTTAAGGGTGTCAAGTGGGCCGGGCCCCGAAGAGGTAAACCCGCCCACCACGCCCGGCCCAAGCCCACTAAGAGGTGTGGCCGGGCTAGTGGGTTTTATTAGGGGTCATTTAAATTGTGTGATTTTCGCCCACCGGCACTGCCCGGCCCGGCCCACTTCAAATTAAAAAAAAAAAAAAAAAGAAGAAGAAGATAAATCTACATTTATTACTAATAATAAGTATTTTAAAACATTGTATCAAGCTATATCATTGTAGGATTCTTAAAATTTTGGAAGCAAATATATGAAATATTTATTAATTATTCAAACCATAGTTAGAATCTTACTTTAGTTAATTAAAACTTAACCATTAAAACATGTAATGTGTCTCTATTCAAGTAAGAACTTGGGAAAGTTTGTAAGCTTTAAAGTTTAAATTCGACTTTGCAATTATTGATTAATAAAACTAAAGGCTCACCGAGCCTTTGAATTTCTTTTCAAATTGTGTGTTATAATTTTATTTATGATTTTATTTACAAGAATAATAATTTGCACGTTAAAATAGAACTATAAATGTAATTGTGTAAAACTAATCCTACACAAGAACTCCAAGATAAATTTAAAAGGAGGACAAACATTGATTCAAAAGCAAACAAGACATTATAATAGGTCGACAAAATCGTTGAAATGACAAGCCTCCGAAATTGCTGATGCGTGAAATAAATCAAATACTCCTTTTAAGTTACTATTTTACACAAGTTCAAAAATATTTCAATAGGTTATACAAAGATATAATAATATAAACTATTAGTTATATATATAATAATATATTAATAAAATCTTATTAGTTTCAAATATTTTATATATAATAATAATTAAATATTTTTTAGCTTATTGAAATGTCTCCGCCGATGGAGAGGTGACAATCCGCACATGACATTAGGACTTAGGATGTACCGAGATAATTAATTAAGAACTTTGGTTTAGTATCAAAACTCTGGCATTGTAACCATTTAGTTCCCATTTAGATGAGTAGGAAATTTAGAGAAAGAGAGAGTAGGAATTGTGAGATAATATAGAAGAATGAATGGTATTTATAGATTGAAATATAAAGATAATTTAAGGAACTTGATGGTTAAAATAAAAGTTGACAACAACTAGATTTTAAAGTATCAAACTTAATAAATTTTAGTATTAGAATTTTTTTTAAAAATAATTAAAACCCAACCCGGCCCACCAACGAAATGCCCGCCCACCACTGCCCTGCGGCAGCCCGAGGCGGGTCGGGGTCGACACCCTTTCCCTCTCCAAGCTCCGGCCCCCGCCCCCTTGTTCGCCCCCGCCCGCCCGACCCGGCCCCTTGTGGCCCACGTTTAAATGGCCCGGCCCGGCCCGACCCGGCCCACTTGACACCCTTGGTTTTGGTCCTCTCAAGTTTGTCAAAAGTGAGTACTCGTAATTTTCTTCAGATATTAATAGATTTTGACCGTTAGATTTTTATAAAAACTGTGCAAAAAAAAAAAAATTCAACAAGAAACACCAAGAAAATTTTGTCAAATCTTAGAAATTGTAATACCAAAAACCCCACCAGACATTAAAACTCACACCAAATATGGATAAGAAGTAGCATAAATAATACCTTAAAAAACTGCACCAGACACAAATAGCAAGAACTTCAAAAATTGCATCTCTGAAAATGAGTTCATATTTTTCCTTTTACAGAACTCCTTAAATCTAATAATCACAATTTGTTAAATATTTGACGAAGATCAAAATTGCTCAAGTTTGGCTAACATAAAAGATCTAAATTGTTCAAAATATACTTAAGGAGCCATTTTGAATCTAGTCCCGAATATAAGAGGCTATATTTGTCATTTTATCAAAAATCAACAGTAAAACGTTGAGAAAATGACAAAATGGTCTCTCATGTTTGAGCGTCGGTTCAAAATAGTCCCCTAAGTATGCAATAAACAGTTTTGGTCATTTAAGTTTGCCAAAATTCAACACGTTTAGTCTTCATTAAATATTTCGGAACTGTGTCTACTAGATTTGATGCGAACTATGAAAAAAAAGTAGCAGGAACTCACATTTAGAGGAACAATCCGCCTTTGTCATAGATTGTATACATCACACTAGATAGTTATCATATTTATGGAATACGATTCACTTTTGTAGCTTCTGCTATTTTTATTTATTTCTAGAGTTTGGTATAACTTTTTGAGGTGTAATTTCTTTTTTTATATACTGTATTTATTTTAGTGTTTGGTGCAGTTTTTTGTTATTGTTGCATATATGTAGGATTTGATGAGACTTTCTTGATTTTTATCGTTGAATCTTTTTTTTTTTTTTTCTACTGTTTTGTCGAATCTAATGAACATAAATTGTTAAATATTTGACAGACTAAGGGGTCATTTGGTAGCTAGTTAGGAGGTAAGTTATTCATGAATTAATGTTTGCATAAGTAGTATCGCGTTTGGTAGCTTATTAGAAGGTAAGTTATTCATGTATAAAATTAATGTGGTGTTTGGTTGTAATATAGAACCCGCATAACTAATATATGATTATGAAATTAGGATGCGAATTAAGATTTTCTCTCTCTAGCAAAAACCCCAACGACTTTTTTTTTACCCACTCACACTCGACAGACTCCGCCGGGCAGCCGGGCTGACCACGTGCTCTCCGTATTTACCTCCTCTAATCCGTCCTCTTCCACTAACCCTGGCAAAGGATCTTACGCTTCCTCAGTAGCCACTGCTCCTAAACCTCCCCCTCAAACCCCAAAGGTTTTCTCCAAAATCTCGGTCTTTAATGGAAAGCCTGCGGTATTTTTCAACGCTTCTGATTATTATGGATCGATGTCAAATAAATGTAGACTTACCCTCGTCGGAAAATTCTCCTCCGGCAGACCAAAGCTTGATAAAATCCGGTCTGATTTCAAGGCGAAATTCAACATTAAAGGTCAGGCAACAATAGGGCTTTTCGATTATCGACATGTCTTTATTGATTTCACTTGTAAAGAGGACTGTACTGATATATATTTTAAAAGGATGATGAATATTGGGGGTTTCTTAATGCGAATTTTTAAATGGACACCAGATTTTAAACCAGATGAGGAAACCCCATTAGCTCCGATTTGGGCACTCCTTCCCCAATTACCCTGGCATATGCATGAATTTAGCTATTTAGAGCAGGTCCTTAGTACCATTGGTACTCCTCTTCAAATCGATCAAGCTACTACGAATAGAACCAGACCCCACCTTGCTAAAATCAGGGTCGAAGTGGATCTGAGGAGACCTCTCCCTCCCTCGGTTTGGGTTGGTTTATTAGATGATGAAGGCAAACCTATGGGGGGATATGATGAGCAAGTTGAATATGAAGGAATCCTTGATTATTGCCTCCAATCGTAAACATCGGTGGTCATTCTATCCACAATTGCACTCATATTGACAACAACAAAGGTAAGGGAAAGGAGAAAGTGAATGATTCTAACAAGATGCAAGGGCATCGTGAGAAGGTCCAAAATGCTAAAGAGACTATCTAACCAAAGACCAAAAACCCCGGGAGGATCCCCAAAAATCCAAAAACAGGGTTTTTCAAGGGTAACGGGTCGTAAAAAAAATCCAATAAAAAAAAGACCAACCAAAAAAGAAAAAATTTAAACAAGTTTTT